>NC_140950.1:60132362-60224862 GCF_014529385.1 Adiantum capillus-veneris
TCTATCCTCACAAATCAGCAGCGGCCAGCCCCTCCTTTTTCCAGCGATGTGAGTTATAATATATTAGCCAACCAAAAAAAAATTTACATAGGTCTTACATCCACCATTCTGAAGATGAAGCAAAAGACCTGCTTTTACATGGAGCGAGCCAAGGACTGAAGATGAAACAAAAGATCTGCTTTTACATGGAGCGACGACCATATATAGTAAGGGCATGGTATGCGAGGCTTAGCTACCCAAAAGCCTGGCGAACTTTTGACACGAGCGTAGAGCAGAGACCGGGAGCAGCAGGTAGAGAGAGGGAGACTCAGGCACATGCAAGAGAGAGAAACTCAGAGTGAGGCTGTGGAGACCGGGCAATGTTTTGCAACTATGCCTTGTAGGCATAGTTAGGCTACTAAGTAGGTGGAAAGCTGCAGCGTGTCAGAGCTTGTCGCCGAAACTAAGCCTTGCGTGACCATTGCCTAAATCATATGTCCGGCTTTTCCAAGGAACCAAGGCCAACCTTCAATCAAGAGCAAACAACAACAAATCAAGGATCTCCGAGTGATCTAGGCGCCACTGCACCCTAACAAGTAGGGCGGTTGGGGCACATCCCAAAAAATGGGAAGACCAACGCAATGGTGTCTAGACACAGAGCGCGGGCAGTCGGGGACTCCTACCCTCGTCTATAAATGCCACAATACGAGTCAAGGGATCAACGATGAAGACTCCCCATATGCGGCGAAGGAAAGGCCTTTCTTCAAATGCAATCACCTATGCAATCAGGGGTTGTTGTTGGATGACTGTTGGAGAAACATGATGGCAAATTGTTGGTTGATATGTACGCCAAATGTGGTGCCCATATGAAAGCATAAAAATACCAAATGTGAAGCAAAGACCTCTCTATACATGGCTATGGCAAGGAAGCATTAAGATGTTTTCACCGGATGAGAAGGAAAGGCCTTTCTTCAAATGCAATCACTTATGCAATCAGGGCCTGTTGGGGCGCTGTTGAGTAACATGTTGTGTGTGGCAATATCCTCGCCGATATGTTTGCCAAATGTGGTGCCCTTATGTGAAAGTACAAAAAGTCCTTGAGGGCTTGATGTGTGAAATATTGCCTCTTAGAACAGGTTGATTGCAGGATATGCAACTTGGTTGTTGCAAGGAACCTGCATCTGTTTTCAACATCTGCAAAGGAAAGGCCTATCTCTAAATGCAATCTCCTAGGCTTGCACCTTGAAGGTGATTGGCTATACATTGGTCGATAAGCATGCAAAATGTGGTGTGCTTACAAAAGCACTAAAAGCCAATGATAAGATTTCACTACAAAATGTGTCTCTTGGAGCGTGTTGGTTGCAAGGTCTCCAAGTGGAAACACTTGCACTAGCAATTTGAAGCAAGGTGTAACTATGCAAGAAGTTACACTATTTCACTAATTAAAATTTAATGTGACTCACTTCTAAACAGCATTCTCTAAATTGTGAAGTTCGTATAGTATGATTAGGACACCTCTTTTTTCTATTGCATTTGGCTTGACCTCAATTCAACCACATTCTTATACAAATGACAACATCAGAGAGCGAGATTGGGTCAGAGAAATAATACTATCGAGAAGCAATTTTAGATGTTCTCTTGATTTCAACTAATCAAGCTTCACTTCAATTGAATACAAATACAAATACAAAAAACAAAGCACTCTAGGACACCCTAAGTGAATTATAATATTTCCATAACAAGCATAAGATAGACAAAACAGAGCACCAACAAGAGTTTGAGTCTTACATTGGATAGATTCTGGTAGGTTAATTAGGGAAGAGCACATCAACATTCATGATTAGCATAGCGTTATCACAAATAACAAGAGAATGAAATGGAAATGGAAATGGAAATTCGATTATTGGAACTAGAAGAGAGGACAAGAGGTCTCTCTTTAACCCTTGTGCGAAGCATCTCATAGGTACTACACTCAATGTAGCACAAATTTTAAATGAAGGGAAAAAGAACTAAGTTGCATTTATACATCCGTACAACAAAAATTGTACGTATAATTTGGTATTATATACAGTATATCCGTATTGTACGTGTATATCCGAATAAGACATATTTCGATCGAAATATATTTCGTTCTAAATACGTTTACTCTTTTAAAAAAGAGCCACAACAGTTCGTTCAAATTGCCGCAAATGTGACACTTGCGATAGAGAAAGAGAGAGAAAGTAGACACATGTAATCATTTCTGCTACTTTATTTTTTTCTCTGACTTTGTATTTGCTAGCGTTGTTGTTGTGAAGCATTGCTCACACCTCAGTATTATTTTGCAGGTTAGGGCCCTGTCTTTGGCTGTGTTGACCCCCGTGTCACACTGCACACAGAGAGAGAGAGAGAGAGTTCAGACACCCGTCCTTGGCTGTGTTGATCCTCATAACACACTGCAAGGGGGGTTTAGAATTTAGACGCTTCGTCCTTGACTACTTTTGACCTCCGATGTCGCACTGCAAGGAGTAGCTTAGGATGTACAATGAGATTCCCTGTCTCTGGTTGTTGTTGACCACCGCGTTGCACTGCAGGGAGGGGTTAGTTATCTTACATCTTTTGTTCCCGGTTGTTGTTGACCATCGTGTTGCAGTGTAGGATTATTGGGTTTAATAGATTCCTCATCTCTAATTGTTGTTGACCACCGCATCGCACTACAAGGAGATCTTAGGTTTTTTAAATCCTTCGTTCCTGGCTGTTTCTGACCACCACGTGGCACTGCAAGTTGATTGGATTTAATAAATTCCCCGTCTCTCGTTGTTGATGACTATTGTATCACACTGCAAGTTGATTGGATTTAATAAATTCCCCGTCTCTCGTTGTTGATGACCACCGTGTCGCACGGCAAGGGGTTAGGTATTTTAAATCCTTCGTTCTTGGTTGTTGTTGATGACCACCGCGTCACACTGTAGGTTGATTGGATTTAATAAAATCCCCGTCTCTCACTGTTGCTGACCAACGTGTCGCACTGTAGGGAGGGGTTAGGTATTTTAGATCCTTCATTCCTAGTTGTTGTTGACCATTGCGTTGCACTGTAGGTTGATTGGGTTTAATAAATTCCCCGTCTCTGGCTGTTTTTGTTGATCACCGCGTCGCACTGCAGGGAGGGGTAAGGTATTTTAAATCCTTCGTCCCTCACTGTTGCTGACTACCACATCGCACTGCAAGGAGATTGGTTTAATAGATTCTTCATCTCTGATTGTTGTTGACCACTGTGTCACACTACAGGGAGGGGTTATGTACTTTTAGATCTTTTGCTACTCGTTATTGTTGACCATTGCACCGCACTGCAGAAAGAGGTATCATATCATATAGTTGCTCATTTTCAAATGTTACTTGTTATTGTGTTGCTTTGCAAAGAGGACTATTGTAATTTTAGAATTGTAAATAAGCATTTTAATTCATGAAATGTTTTCATATTTTTCTATTTGCAATCATATAAGTCAAAGCTACATCTATTCTAATGGCTTCAAAAAAATAAAAAGGTCAAAAACTCAAAGATTCCAAAAAAACCTACGTCTAGTAATCCCACAGACTAAACCTACATAGCTGCCTCTCTCCATAGTTGGGAGAGAGAGAGAGAGAGAGAGAGAATGCACTTTCAAATCAGGGTTTTTTTTATGACTGGCTTGAGCAATTTTCGACCATGAAGGTCATAATTTCAAGTTAATATTGAGAAAGCTCTAAAATAGCTCAAAGACACAAATGTCCTTTGAGTATGTAATTATATATTTTGCAGATCATCAAGCTAGAGGGTACTTCCGATGCTTTCTGACGTGATGAGCACTCTCAAAGATCAGATATTTCTTACAATCAACCCATGACAGAGGTCTGTTCCCCAGACATGTGTCTCCTTGACCCGTTCTCTGTTCGGCAACTTAGGCCTTCCCTTGCCCTGCTCCTCTGCAACGGCTCTCTCTCCTTGCACCCCTATCCACCCACAGCCTTCCCTCCCCCTGGGGCTGACACCCCTTGGTATTTTCCCTATCCCGCCTCTGTGTGTGTGTATGAGAGAGAGAGAGAGAGAGCGACAGAGCAGCATCTAGTTGTAGCCCTATCCTGCCTCTGTGTGTGTATGAGAGAGATAGAGAGAGAGCGAGAGAGCAGCATCTACTTGTAGCGACGCAGCCCGTGCAAGAAAGAAAGAAAGGAAGAGATAGAGAGATGTATCAGGTTTGAAGAAAGAGACAACAATTTCACTACCAACCTGTGTGCAGAGAGAGAGAGAGAGAGAGAGAGAGAGAGAGATCTACCGTTTTTGTGGCGCTCACAAGCTTGGAGCCCACTAGAGGGATGTCTATCATCCTCATGTTGCGTACATGGATGAGAGAGAGAGAGAGAGAGAGAGAGAGAAAGAGAGAGAGAGATCTGCAAGGCATGAGCCAGGATAGTATGTAGAGCCCCACGATTTTTCAGCTTCACATTCATTTTTATGATTTCTTAGCCTTTGCATCTTCAAATTGCATTAAGGAATCTCTATGCTTTTCCACAAAAATACTCCTTTTTCTAAGATTGGGGAGACCTTATAGATCTACCTTAATTTTTGTGCGTGTATGTCGCATATGTCAATGCAAGGAACTTGCCGATACACCGTGTGCGAGCCACAAATGGCTCCAAGCACACAACAAGCCTAAACTAGTAAGCTCAAAGATGACGATGGTATGTAACTCATCGCTCTATGCTTGCTTCGTGGAGGATTCCTCACCGCGAAGAAGAGGGAGACGCCACTACGCCATGCTCAACCGCCTCGCCGCCATCGTGCCGCCGCAATGCTTGATCGCACTCTCTCTCTCTCTCTCTTTCTCTCTCTCTCTCTCTCTCTCTCTCTCTCTCTCTCTCTCTCTCTCTCTCTTATGCATACACACACACACACACACACACACACACACACACACACAAGGAGATGAAGAAGAAGAAGATGGAGATGGAGCAAGAGCACTCTTCAATTGCACAAATGAGAGAATGAGTGAATTTTAGGTTTAGTTGACTTTTATATGAGCTCATCCCATTCACACTTGGGCACCCATGCTTAGCCAACTAATCCCTTGAATGTTCCAGTTAGAGTGCGCCTCTCATGGGCGATCACTCTTACCCTTTTCCTATTGGACCTACAAGCCCGGTACCTGACTCTACCAAGTAAATAATACAATCTCCGTCGTAGGTGATATGGTGTCCGTGAGCCATGAGGGTTAACATGCCCCCCTTCCTGATGTAGATTCCGTCCTCGAAAGCTATTGAGTTGAAGCTCGTTTGTCGAGATGGAAGAGCATTTGAGATAAATGTCCTTAGCCTTCTTCAGTCACTGCAAAATCAAACAACATTGGCACAGTAATTGCATTCTCATATAGAATTAAAAAGCATATGTCAGCAATAAACATTAAATTGCAATATAATCAAATGCATAAACAAATGTAAAGGTAAAAAATTATAAAAGTCTGGGATCGCTAATTTAATGATCGAAAGGCACTAGAGATCGACTATTAATACCATGGGTAAGCTTCTTAATTTTCTCTGGTCAATTAAGTTGTTTAATCGCGAGAGCCAAGTATTTCATGTTCCAAGGCTGACTAGAGGCTATACCTAGAAGACCTTGTAGTTAAGCTACAATAAAAGGAATTTCTCATGAAATCATCGCCTGACTGATTACCTTTTCTTTGACCCCCCAAAGTCTTTCACAGTGATTCAATTTTGATGTGTGTGCTTATTTTGTATGCCTTGGGTTTTTTGCTTTTCACGGAAAAGCGCCCACACTGGGAACCTCTAGAGCTCTAGTACCATAGGCAATACATGTGAGTGAAGTACCAAATCAAGCTGAGATTTCTCTTCCAGCTTAAGATTTTACATTGTGGCACTTTGAATTTTTATTTGTTCGTTTTCAGCATTTTAATTTTATAACTTTGGGGGGTCATATAACACTGTTACACCTCCCCAGGCTCATCACACTAGTAAACTCTCTTTATAATACTTAAGCTAAAGCAATAGGGACTAAGCCCACTAGAAAGCCCTAGCACATTTCACACAATGCTGCCTAAATCGGATTAAGAACCTAAGTAACCATTGATTATTAGGAAGGCATTCCCCATGGTATTAAGAGAAAATCTCTAACACCTAGCTTGGTCAAACTAGCTTAGTCGGACTGCTTGATTTTTAAATCTAGACAAGTGATTATGATAAAAAATTACATTGAATTTAATGTTTGATACTAAGCAAATGTGTTGAATATTATGCTATATGAATATTATTCTACCAATCACAATTAAAGCAGACAATCATAGATGCAAAGAAGATAAGGGACAATGCTAATGGACAAGAAACACCTGTTTGTGTTGATGATCGCGCTTGATTTGAAGTGTGAATGAGAGAAAGATTCCATGAAGGTCCAAATCCTAACCACAGCAACACGTTCCTGTACACACTAGCAAACACAAAGAATACCTCTAGGAGGCACATCAGTGGGAAAAAAGAACTTTGATAATCACTCAACTCTAAAACAGAAACACTCCTATCGTACTAATCCTACCTACCCTCCATCACTTGAGTGATGAGGATCAAAGTTGTTTTATGGCATAGGTTTTTGTTTCAGTGTACCAGATGCGAATGTGTGGGTCTGAGTCAATGTTCTGACTTTTATTGTGCATACTCATTTGTTAATTGCTCTTGCTCTTTATTATTATTATTTTTTGTGAGTATAAGGCTTTATATATACATTCCCTAAGATTGGGAGATTGAGAGGTCAGAAAGGAAGGTTGAGAGGGGAGTGAGTGAATGGTGACTATCAGCAAACACTCCCCCCTTTCTTAGGTAGATCATACCGTTTGAAATGAGCTCATCACACTTTGAAACCAATCGTTCTAGTTGGTAATAGGTGAGGATTTTTGCCAGTAGTTTTCTCTTACCTTAGGTGCCTCGTCAAGTTGCAAGGGTGTTAAGGTACTCTCCCAGGATCGAACTTGAAGTGGTTCATCAGGTGATTCTTGAATACTGGGAGGTGTGGATTCGTTTGTAGTTTCATGGAGGTCCACTATTGTAGGTGGAGGCTGTGGAGAAGCTTTTACCTCTATGGATGCATTACATGAGGAGCTAGAAGCTTCATGGGACTCCCCCCTTCCTGAGCTAGGTGGAACAAATTGTTCTTTCTTTGGTACCCAAACTAGCTCTAGAGCGGGTGTGTAGCATTCTATGATTTTTTTCTTTTCGCGATTGTCGATTCGTTTTGGAGCTACGGGATTGGGCTCACATGGGTCAGGTGACCGGCAAGAACACAATCTACGTTTTGGCACCCAGATTTGATCATTTCCTTGATAGTAGCCTTGGGGTTCCAATAGTCATTTAGGAACCCACCACCACACTTACTTTTCCTGGAGCAAGTGGGACGTTTCTTACAAGGCTTCTATTTTTTAGCACTAGCTATGGTTGCTAAAGAAGCTTTAGGGACCCACTTGTATATTTTCTTCGTTATATTAGGATCAGTCTTGTCAGAAGCTATATGCATTGCTTGTAGCATATTTAAGGGTACGGGCATTTTATCCCGCTCATGTGTTACCCAGGTTTTCCCCCTATTTCCCCAAGTGTCTATGGTTGGTGCTAGGTGGACCCAATCCACATTGTTCGATTCAGTCATCCTAGGTAGTACATCCATATAAGGAGAATCTTCCCCAATATCAGTGTCCGCTTTACACATGTAACAATACTGCAATGGGGCCGAGTGAACTGTGGTGTTAGATCTATGATCAATTTATAAACCTGGGATGTTCTTGACCAGTCACAAGATCCACTCGAATGACAGAATCTTGGAACTGCAAGTGGACATGGTTTTTAGACCAGTCATGCACCATTTTTGCTTCCCTCATGAAAGGATGTCCTAAGATCATCTCCGATGCCATAGTGTGTTTGGAGAAATCCATAACAATAAAGGTAATCTTTATTTTATGTCCAAAGACCTTGATCTTGAGATCTTCTAGCATCCCAATAGGTTTAACAATAGACCCATTGGCCATCTTCACTACTATGGTTGTGGTCGCAAGGTGAGGTCTTCCCATAGTTTCCCAGCAATTTTTAGTCACAATGCTAACCCCAGCACCACCAAGGATTCCCTTCACAGTCAATCCCTTTGTAGTGATCGGTATGGTCGCATTGGATTCATCACCCTCAAAGTATTGTCCCAACTTGTTAATAGGTATTTCTATAACAAGGTTCTCATCTAGGTTGGGTTGTGGATCTAAGTGTTCCTCCTCTGTTGGCATCTCCCCAGCTGCATCCATCTATGTAAATTGTGGTAGCCCAAACTTTAGTTCTCCATTGAGGAAGGCTCGAAGAGCTGAGACTAGCTCAGGGTCTTTATATAGTTTAGACATGATGGTGGTTCTAACTTCTGAAGACATGAAATCCATTAATTTGGCAATGTTTAATGGCACCTTTTGGACTTCGGTCCCTTGTGGTGGGGAAGATGGGATCTCCATTTCTTCGATAGGATCAAGTAGTCCCTCTGTAAACATTCTTTCCATCAAGAAGTGAGTACACCCACTTTCCCATGAATTTAAGTCACTTTCTTCTTGGATGACACTAGGTATGGCTAAGGGTCTATGGACTTGGTGAGGTTGTTATTGCGTAGGGAACACGGTGTCTGTAATCTGGATCTACCTAGGTGTTGGTTCTAGATACCTTTGGGTATCTTCTACCAAGCTCCTTAATTGTTTGACTCGCTCAATTTCCTATGTAGGGTTTGGTAAGTTCCTATCTTCTTCTTGGATCCCTGCCATTGTGGTTCATGAAGATATTCCTTGTTGGTTTCTATCTTAGTGGCCGTTTTGGTCTCCATGGTTTCTCCTGAATCAGAATCCTCTTCAGCGTCATTCATATATATGGGGTCGTCACCAGTCCCTATGTTGGTCTTTGAACTGGGGTCTGACTTTTCTGCTTTTTGCGATCTCTTTCTTCGTGTTTTCTTCTTTTTCTGAGATTGGGCCATTGATGCCGTGTCTCTTTCCTCAAGAATATAGTCTTGTTTTTGGAGCATCGATCGTGTGAGTACGTTTACTGGTACCACAAGTGTACTTTGTGATGACTCCTCGGTAACTTCAATCAAGTTTAATGGTGTGATCTTCGGTGCATTTGGATTATTTAGACATTGGGAAATCAAATGATCTATGCCACATCGATTACACATGAGTATCGGCATTGTAGATGTGCTTGCTTGATTGGTTTGCATTAGTGTGGCATTTTTTTGTAGCCTAATAGGACACTCGACTACATGATGTGGACCTCCACACTCATAGCATTGAAGAGGTGGTCTCTTAGCAGTGTAATTTATATTTTGGACTCTTGTCGCAAGAGCAGCTACTTGATATACAGGTTTGACTTGTCCCCAATAGTCCTCCATGTAGTATTGTGGACTTTCTTCAAGTACATCTAGCCCATATGCAATATTAGGATCTATATCTTCCTCACAACCTTCCAAACAAGAAATAGATGACTCACAACCCACTTGATTCACCGAAGTGATTCTCGGATGTGGTGGTTGCGGTCCTAGCACTGGAGGTGGTAAGGGTGTTGTTTGGACAACATTTTGGGCCCTAGGGACCATGTGTTGTGTTGTTTGTTCAAGAGTTGGGGCCGCAATCAATGCAGGCACTCCATGTGTGTCTGTCCATGCTAAGGTTGTTCTATTGGCCATCGCGCGCTTAAATACTATGCAATCCTTAGCTTGATGACCATACCTTCCACATGCATTGCAATTCCCATTGAATTTTACTCTAAAAGTAGGGCATTCACTGGTACTATGCGGTCCATAGCATACTGAGCACCATTATTGCTCCCTTCTTGGATACATATGATTGTTTTGTTGAGCACGATTGTCTCTAAGACTCTCTTGAATAGCCTTGGTGAGATCTGCTAAATTCATCTCAGATATCTTTGGATCCTTAGCAATAGGCTTTAGGGTCATTGGCTGATGCCCTGATGCTTGCGAGCTAATAGATTTAGGCTCAACAGACACTCTTTCTCCTTGAATCATTAAATTATCCTCCAATTGGATCGCATTGGTGGTGGTTACTGCTTCCCAAGTGGTGATACCTCTAATGACTAAGCCATTGTAGATATCCTCATGTTGTAACCCCCTAATGAATCTATCAAGAAATTGGTTATTGTTGAAGCGCTCATTTGGAGTACATCGAGAATTCAAATGCTTCAAGCGACTCATAAAGTATCTCACCGACTCTCCTTCCTCTCGTTGGGCTTTCTGGAGCTGAGAGGCTACACCCCAAAGTACTCCCTCTCGTATGTATTCTTTCAAGAACAGTCTCCTAAGAGTAGGGTAAATCGTTTTTTCTTCCACCCTTAGGGTTCTATACCAATCCCCAACCTTTCCACTTAAGGTTAGGCTTAAAGCATTGCTCTTATGTAGGTCATTGTGTTCTCCTAGATCATCGCATATTTGTTCAAACACTTCGATATGATTTCTCACATCCCCATCTCCACTAAATTTTTGTGTGAGATTGGCTATTTGTACTGCCTTACTTCTAGGCTCTCTATCAGGCATGTTACGCATATTCTCAGCAATAGATCGACCAATAGCTTGAGCAAATGTTGCCAAGTCACCTAAGTGAGCAGGCACCATGGGTGGAGGTGCTCCAAAGACTACATGTGGAGTAGGTATTGGCATTGGGCTTGGCGCATAGGAAGCCCTTGGGTTCCACGTTGGGTACGATGTTGTGCCATGTGGTGGCCCAAAGTTCATATGTGTGGGCCTAGGCATAGCAGACGTCAAATGTGACATGCTAATGCTAGCCGGTATAGTCCCATGGGAATAAGAACTTGGGTGGGTGTTGTGGTTGTGGAGCATAGGTAGTTGAAACAATGGGAGGGGTAGGGACTACAAGAGTACGAGGACCCATGGGTGTGTACGATTGCTACACACTTGTAGGTATTGTTGCAGGCATTGACCTACCATGTAGCGGTGCTTTACTAACAAATGAGGTCCATGACGTGTTTCTCGGCATGCCCATCATTGGGGTAGGCATGGTAGCCGTGGTGTCATCAAGGGAAAGATGAGCTAGATTTGGAAAGGTGAAGCTATCACTTGTGGGCTCAGATTGCACTGAGACCCTTGGAGAAACAACATATGGAGGATCCATCGGACTTATCGAGGGAGTCTCCATTTGCGATAAGGCTGGTTGTTTAGCCTTTCCTGTATCCAAGAATCTCATGAGACCCGTTGAAGGCATGTTGATCCCCTTGTTTTGTCTCTCTAACTCAATGACCCTATGGATGACCTCACTAACTCTTTGTTGTTGATCCTCCACACTAGTAGCACCCATTGTGGATTGTAGGACATCTAACCAACCCACGTGATAGGTGTGACTTGTGTATAGGTCAGTCAGAGTTTTCGTTTGTAGTTTGTACTCCTAGTTCTCATTTAAGAACACTCCATCTAGGATTGAGGTGCTAGGTGCAATGTTGCTTTCTAGGGGATGGCCCTTAGCGGTTGCTAAGTCAGGAGCACTCGATTGCTCTCTTAGCAAGGATATTGACATAGGGTCTTTCTCTTTTAACTCTCTTCGTTGCTTTGCCTTGCATAAGCTCTTGATTTTCTTTTCCCTTGTTGCAAGGATATATGGCTCAACCTCTTGCACTTCAGCAAGGCTTCTACCATCGGGTAATATGACCTCGGAGGGAAATAACTCTGAAGAGTTAGGAGGTGCAGTGAATGAAGTATTCACATGCACATTTTCTAAGGACATAGGGTCTACGTTGGTCACGAATGGAGAATTTACTTCCCCACCTCCCTCATTTACGTCATTAGCTCCATGTTCGGAGCTAGTGGCTTTACTAAAAATTTCCTTCAAGCGGCTAAGCACGCTCGGCCCGGACCGCGGGCCCATGGCATGCATGTATTGGCTTGAGCTATCAGGATTAGGCATTGGGAAACCCTCCATGATGTCGTAGTCAGAGGAAGAGTCACTAGCCGCTATGTTCGGGTCTTGGTTTGTACTACCTTGGGTCCCCGCCAAGGGCCCGGAACCTAAAGTAGGTGGATATTGAGAACTCGCGTAAGTCGAAATTCTCTCTAGTTGCTCCGTCTCTAGCGCACGACCAGAGCGCAGATTCATGTACCTTTGACAACCTACAAGCATCGGCGAATAACCTCGAAGGTTAACCGCTTACTTTTTAGGCATCCGTTTCCACTCGTTTTTTTTTATTAATGTTTTTAACATTTTTAATGTTTTTTAATGATCGGTTTTTTTTATTAAAGTGTGTGATAGCTCAAAACGAGCGTATCACTTAGAGGGTCGCTGTGTGCTTTACAGCACAATTTTCGGGCATCTCAAGTTCCATTGGTCCTCAAAAAATCGATTTTTAGCTACGTATGAAGCTAAAATTCGTAATTTTAAAAGGCGACTGAGACCCAGGCCTGAGCGTGAGCTTGGGCTTGGGTCTCGGAGATATTCCCAATCCTGGTCCTACCTTTAAATTTTATTTTATTTATAATTTTTTTTAATTTTTTAATAAAGGATAAGGTCGTCGCGGCCTACGCAAGATCACGCACACACTCTATCTACCTACTTCTAACTAATACACCTACTGTTACACACTAACACACTCTATTAGCTCTCACAGATCTACTTCCCACTTACTGTACACAGAAAACTAACAACCTTAATACACAGAGAATAAACACAGTACCTTTGAAAACTCCATTAACAAAGAAAACTAACAACCTTAATACACAGAGAATAAACACAGTACCTTTGAAAACTCCATTAACAAAGAAAACTAACAACCTTAATACACAGAGAATAAACACAGTACCTTTGAAAACTCCATTAACAAAAAAAATACACACTATAACACAAAATCCTTCTTCTCAACACACACACCCTCGTTCCTTACCTTTCCTACAATTGAAAATGCACCACAAAAAAAGCACAGAGTGCCATTCAAGCTTAGTGTATGGCATTCCCCGGCAGCGGCGCCAAAAATGTGCACATATGTCACACATGTCAATGCAAGGAACTTGCCGATACACCGTGTGCAAGCCACAAATGGCTCCAAGCACACAACAAGCCTAAACTAGTAAGCTCAAAGATTACAATGGTGTGTCACGCACCGCTCTACGCTTGCTACGTGGAGGATTCCTCGCCGCGAAGAAGAGGGACACGCCGCTACGCCGCGCTCAACCGCCTCGCCGTCGTCTTGCCGCCGCAATGCTCGATCGCACACACACTCTCTCTCTCCCTCTCTCTCTCTTACGTATACACACACACACACAAGGAGATGAAGAAGAAGAAGATGGAGATGGAGCAAGAGCACTCTTCAATTGCACAAATGAGAGAATGAGTGAATTTTAGGTTTAGTTGACTTTTATATGAGCTCACCCCATTCACACTTGGGCGCCCATGCTTAGCCAACCAATCCCTTGAATGTTCCAGTTAGAGTGCGCATCTCATCGGCGATCACTCTTACCCTTTTCCTATTGGACCGACAAGCCCGGTACCTGACTCTACCAAGTAAATAATACAACGTCCATCGTAGGTGATATGGTGTCCATGAGCCGTGAGGATTAACAATTTTATTTTCTTCGTGCATTTTCAGGCTTCAGTCATGGTAGAGACAAAGCTATCACGTTAGCATCGCAAATAATTAGTGATGCTCTTATTTTATCTCTCTATGGAGCTTCAGATGATCATTTTTGTCGGGAATTTGATCCACTTCAGGCAAAGTTTGATGATTTTGTGATTGAGCTTGTGGAGCAGTGCAGGCTGAAGTTATACAGTGCATTCCCTGTTTAATTTGACCCAGCTCTGTGCACTAATGGAGTTATGCACAACACAGTAAAGCAATTATTGGGCCAACTCACCAAAGCATTTGATATATATAGTATGTCATATATTCTTAAGCGCTTGCGTGTATTCCAGAGCCCCATGAGGTTCCCAAGCCCTAGTTTTTGCAAAATGTAAACAAACATCTTGCTAGTGGAAAATTCCCCAAACTCTTAGATAGGCCTAAAATATGGGATTTAAGCCTTTGTTTGAATGGAGCCCATAATGTTGGCTACCATGTTGTACTCGATTCTGTCTTGAGGCATGTTGATGATGAAACAAGTAGCAATATTTTTTGTAGTTGACCGTGTGCAATGTGTGGTGTTATTTCAAACTAGATCTTTAAACTTATTTTTAGTTAAGTCTTTGAAGGTCTTCAAACTAGAGGTTAAAGTATTTCAAGTTGGATCTATAAAATACTTTAAACTATCTCTCTTTTTTAAGTACATATAAACTTCACTCATTAAAGTTTATTGTTTTGCGATTCAGATATGGAATATATTGGTCCTGACCAAAATGCACAACAGCCCGATGATCCTTTTCTTAATCACGCATTGGCACAACAAATTTACAAAAAGGAAGAAATCCGGGTGGCTCAAGGGGATCTTAGGGCTTTGGTTGCGTCCCAAGAGGACAAATTAGAAATTCAAGGGGAGCCACTAAATTACAGGCAGTTAGGCCCAAACCATTTCATATGCAATACATTGTTTTGATTTAGTGGAAATGCTAAGGCATCTTCTCCCTTAAAATTTTTAGATTTACAACACACTGTACTCGTGAGAAATATACTTTCAAGATTTTTCAAGTATACAAATCGCGACCAAATAATAGTCAAGTGGTAATTTACTTTATGCAACAATGCTATTGTTATTATGTATTGCGGCTCAAAGTAGTTTGGATTGATTGTCCCCCTACAGGAAATAGGCAATGCTAGTCCAAGCAATTCAGAAGAGATTGCCTATCTCTTCTTTGACTACAAGCCCATATCTTTTTTTAGTATGCACAAAAGAAAATGAAGACCAATTTCTTTCACAGCTCTCACTTGAGGCAGCAAACAGACAATACTCTCACAAACACATGTTGGAGTTCCACTTTTTCTCCACCATACTCCTTCCACCAAATTGGTGCGCTGATCATCTTGATAGGATCTATTTGCCAAGGATCCCCAAACATTCCTTCCCTACTAATATAGGCCGTCTTCTGTGTGTATGCCACCTGTTCATCCATATTGTTTCTAATAGTTGAGTGCACACTTTCTTGAAATCACTAATCACTTCATTGTTTGAAGATTGATCGTGCATCTGAAACTTGGCATCTAAGACAAACCCTACTCCATGTAAAGGAGTATGCAACAACTCCCATCGTCTTTTGACAAACAACATCATCATGGATTTATCCTTTCTTGCATAATATTTACAATCTTTTATGTACGAGTACACTCGTCCAAATATAGAGGCTTCTTTGTCCACTAATCGTATCAGATGAGTGAAGGGCCCTGTGACAATGACAATTTTTCTGTATTTCTCCAAAAAAATAGGAGAGTTCACAAGCTGGTAGCATCTGGAAACAATAGGTTTATACTTGGGATATTTATCAAGCCAAACGTCCCACCTTCTATCTACCACTGTTTTAACAAGGGGGTTGATTTAACCTATTGTAGTGTAGAGAGAACGTAGTACGATGTCGCAAAACTCCTTGACATTGGAGCGACTTGTTAGTTGGGCCTTCCTTTGTTTTTGGGCTCCATTTATGACATCTTACTTCAATTAAAGAAGTAAGGATACAAGCAACAAAAGTGAGAGAGGACTCTACTTCTCATTTTCATGGATGCAAGGGTCCTACAACACAAGCCAAGTTGATAACCCAAAGGTTATGATGGGAGCTAAAATCCTATTATAGACAAATAATGTCTCAACATAATAAGATCTATAAAATATGAATTTTTTTGCCATGTTTAAGAGCCATTAGCTGGCATCCATAAGCTCCTAAACATGATAAGAACTTATCCTTACCTAACAACTAGTTTAGGTGAAAGTTCCTGACTAATTGGATCCACCCATACATAGACATAGTTCCAATTGGATATTAGTCTCCCACTTTCACAACGCACTCACCCATTCCTCTTATTTTCTAGTTACTACCACATTGTTTTACCCCAAACATTTCTTTCTCAAACAAGGTCCAATGAAGAAAACCTTATTTTGAAAATAAATAAAATATCATATTTCATAAGTTTGTTGCTACTTGTGAACCTTATCTATATGACCAAGAGAGCCTTTGTAAAGGTTTTCTTATTCACTAATCATGAAGCTGGCAAAATCTTCCCATTTTACTAATTGATAAGGATACTCACTTACTATGAGATACAAGAGCTGCTAACCACATCTTATTCCCCGCTAGCCATGGTACTTCCTTGCTAACCATGGGATCCTCTTGCTAACCATGAGTTCCATCAAGTAAAAGATCAGGAACCTCCTTATGAAGAGATATCTTTCAATAGTGATCAAACAAATTCACTTAATCTAGGCAATACTTTCCTTTGTTTTCTCGCATGTGTGGAGAAGTGGATTTGAGGTGGAAGTTCTTTCTTTTTGGTGGCATTCCCTTGCTTGATTTTTTGCTCCCTTCAATTCTAATCCCCTTTGGGTTGGGTGGATCCAAGTTTAGGTTTAATTCCCTTTGGGTTCGGTGGCTCCAAGTTCAGCTAGCTTTATCTGTCAGGATGGCTCCCTTGTTAGCCATTTCTCTATGCTTTATTGTTAGATGCTTTGTCTAAGTAGGGTTCTTTGATGTAGTTCTTTTTGGAGTTAATATACTATCTACCACTCACATTTTTTAGTATAAAAAAAAGGTCCAACCCTAGTTGATGTCATGCATACGTGCCTGCTAGCCTCATGCAACAACTTTGAAACCCCATCATACACACGTAGCTGCCTCCTCACTCACCAACCCACTACCTTTTCCTATTTCATTCCAAAACATGCATCTTTTAAGATTTTCCCTATTAAGCCCATTTCCAAAAATAAAATAAATAAAGACAGTATATGGCTATGATTTTGGGGCAAGGAGTTTATTGAGGGGTAGATAACCCTCTTCAAATCAAGAAGTGCAAATGGGGTGCCAGTTGTCCATTGAATTCTTTCGGTATCACTTTTTTTACTTGTAAGCCCAAGGTGGCTTTTTCAAATAAGGCCAGGTGATTAGTCACTTGGATCAATCCTAACCATAGAGTGGAGCTTAATCAAATGTTGCAAAGTTTTTCTCTTTTTAGTTTGTGAATTTTCATATCTGCAATGACTATTGGTGTATACTAAAGAACATTGACGTCCCTAATTGAGCAACTCTCTTTACACTCACTCTACAACAATACAAACAATTGTTAACAGAGGAGTTTCCAAGAAACATGACATGTGCTGGTAGTAGCTACTCGGAGGGGTCACTATGTATAAATTGTGTATATCACATGTGTTCATGGAATATTTTTAAAACTCGTTATCAGTGAATTTTGGATAAATAAAATACACCCTTTTCTTATTCAATTTTTTTTTCTCAATTCCAATTTATGGTACCCTTTTGTATGTGAAGATGTGAGAGAAAATCAAATTTAATAACCCCTTCTACTACACTCATGTGATAGTCACATAATTTTTAAATGACACCCCCCCCCCCCCCCCTCCTTCCCTAACTATGAGAGTAGCTAGTAGTGTCAAGAACGACCTAGCAATGAGGCGGACATAGGCATGCATATCAAGGCTTTAATATTTTTCCAAGAGAGTACACTGATTCAGAGATACAAATGTGACACAATTGATACATGCAGTGGTGGATTCATGTACTCGACCATGAAGTCTGCAAGGTGGACTCAATGTTGCGGGAGCAAATCACACCACCTATAAAGTGCATGCAACACTAGCTAGATTAACATAATGTCAATCGAGGACAAAATGAGAGGATAGGCGCATGGAGGCAATCCCTAAATCTTGTCAAGTTGAGACCATCCCACACATCCAACACTTTGGAAGGCCAACTAAACCAAAATCAGGAATCTCCTTGCTCTCAACTACACCACCCAACCCACATACACACAAACGAAAGGAAACTCATTAAACCATATCAGAATTATACGAAACTTAAGGAACACCATCCCCTCACTAGGATACACCTGTCCCAAAGCATCTACACTCAAAATCCTCATTGCAAATCTATCTGCAAAAAACGTGTATAAAGATAGAGCAAGATTTTGGAAGTGCCGAAAACTGAAATCTATGAGTACCTATGTGTAGCTTATGTCACCACGATTCTAACGACTACTTGCAGGCAGAAAATAGACATCCTATGATACACTTACAACAACAAAGCTCATAGATACATTGGTCTACGAGCTCCATTTTGCGTGGAATGCTTTGCGTTATTACGTAGCTCTCTCCGAGCCTATCACAACGGTGTAGTCGGATCTTCAACGCAATGAGCAAGCAGGGAGTGGCGTCGGGATGAAGCTCACGTTCTCTCTCTTTTTCTCTCTCACACACAGTCGATGGTAGCTCAAAAACTTTGATTATGATAAAGTTCTCTTTAAAAAATGACCTAGGTACCTTATATACTAAGGCTACCATAGGTTAAACCAAAATTAGAGTTCAATGGGTCGAATAGCTTTGTATTTACAATCTAGAAGTGCCACCGCACCTGTCTTTTGCAACTAGAATAGCTACTCATTACAAATGATTTTTTTAACCATAATCCGCATCATTTCATAACTCTCTAAGACTTTGCTACAAAAAGTGAGTTATGTCGTACTGTTTTACCCATGGGTCAACTCTTCTCCAAATTCATGTTGTCCTTGACATGACCTGATTGTCAATGTCGGTGTACAGTCTTTGTTGTCATTTTTTCTTTTCTTTTTGTTCCACACTGCTTGCACATTGGCTTTTGGATGCCTTTGTAAATCTCTTACTAGAATGTCTTTTGATGTCCACGACCTTACTATAAATTCAAGAATGACTTACGGCTTTGAGTCTTCATTTGTCTACTCTTCTTCATTTGTCCTGCATCAAGATGATCAAAGTCTCAGTTGCCACTGTTAAATTTTGTGTGCTATGTAAATCATTATATTGCTTCTACTTGATACATGACTTAATTAAAGCCTAGCAAACACCAGTTAATTCCCCAAGTTAGTAGCTTGCTTCAAAAGGGCCTTATCCGACATCATTCGTGATAGATGACCATCTATGAGCTATCATTGTCCATTTGTCCCCCGAAACTCATATATCTGTTTGTAGCAATGGTATCAGATCACTTCTCGTAGTTTGGTTTTAGTGCCTATGGATTTATACTTATGCACGAGTCCTCATTTGTGTAGACCATCTCCCCCATCTCGCAACTGTACAGAGTCAAGTGATTGTGAAACTGCAAATTTGTACAATGAAGGGTACTAAGTTTTCTTTGAGTGTGTGCTAAAACTTTGAATCAAGTTTTTGTTTTTTTTGTATCTGGTACCAAGTCTGAATGTGTGATACTCTAGCAATATTTTTACGATCATACTGATCAACCTACATTATGTAGGTCTATCCAAAGAGAATAGTATTTAGTCTCACTAATTTTGTTTAAAATTCAATCTGCAAAAAAGAAAATAAAAATTGTTGAGCATTGTTGGAAGTCTTCATTTACCGCTTTGTAACAAGAACACTGGCTTGCTATCATTTCCAAGCATATGAGTTACTCATAGGCACATAGTCTCTCTCTCTCTCTAGCGAGTCTCTCTCTTTATCTCTTTGTGTGAGATCGCCTTTACTGTAGGGCTCCATCATTTCAAACCTTGACTCCTCTTTGAATTTCCTCTATCAAATCCTAGTAGATATGTAGGCAAGCATTGACAGCATATGGAATCTCAAAACATGGAGGGTCTCAAATGAGTAAGGCTCCACCAAATACGTATGGAAATTCTAGACTCTTATACACAAGTGCAAAATTGACCCCACATCAATTGTATGAAAAGCTAATCATGTTACGATTAAAGTATTTGTAGCTTTAAAAAATAAAAAAAAGGGGGCCTCGTCCAGCTTATGTAATGCAATGTTTGTGATTCTTTCTTTTAACACATGCACAACACATTATGAAAGATTCTTTCACTCCTTTTTGCAACCTTGTCAGGCATTATATTCATAGTTACTTTATAAATTTCCTTTGAACAAGTAGAAACTTATAATTGATCATATCCCTAGTAGTTCCAAATTAATACTCACCTACACTACATAGTCTTTGCACGACTCCTTCATCAACTGATGTTATAAAATATCATGAAATGTATCAGTAGGGCTTACAATTTATGACACTTAAAAATTTATAAAAAGTTTCTTCATTCTATCATGTTTAAATGACTTATTCTCATATTTCTCTCATTGGTGATTACATTCAAAGTGATTGAACGTCTATAATTTTGTCTGTAATTTTTTTCTTAATATTATTCACTTGTCTATTTTAAATTACATTAATCAAATGATGATTTTGTTGATGTCCTTCATTTTTTTTAGCATTTGACATTTTTTTTAGCATTTGACAGACTTCTAGCCATTTCTTTGAACCACCTTGAGGTACATAATTTATCAATGTTTTCTAAAGCATTTTAGTTCTCTTTAATGAATCAGTTCCTAAATATATCTATTACTATCATTTGTCTTAAGATCTCGTCATTATGATGCATCTATTATTTGATTGTAATGTAACACACTCGGAGCAATTTGCAACAAGGATAATACCATTGGACCATTCAAAAGGAAAAATATCTTTGCTTCTTTGCAATATTTTCTTATGGCGTGAGAAATTAACCATATTAACGTTGTAGCTTGTACTTACACTAAATACAATTTCTATTGAGAAAATTTATCAACAAGCTATACAGCCACACAAAAGAGCTCATATGCTTTTAGATAGTGAAAAATAGTTTGTAAGTACCTTGGCACTTGAAAATGATCCAATTTTGTGTTAAACAAGTAGTGAATGTTTTGTCTTTTTATGTCTTGTCTAGTCCATCGGTCATATGCACACAGATTTTCCGGTTTAGGCAGTGTGTAAATGCTCATCCTAGTGTAGATTTGCCGATTTAGGTAGCACCAGTTGTCCTATAGCAGATCTGTCGATTTATGTAGCACACTGATAAATAAGACATTTACTATTTTCAACAATATTAAGTGAATATTTGCCGATTTAGGCAGCACAAGTGTCGATTCATCGATTTACGCAGCACGTCGGGTGTAGATACGCCGATTTAGGCAACACCAATCACAAAATCATGTTGCAGTGGCTGGCCACCACTGTCCCTGACATGCCTTTGTTACTCGGGTATATGTTGGCAGATATTTGGATTTGGATTATATTGAGATTTGACAATGAATTTGGATCCAGCATACGATGATTTTTTGTCGCGATAGCTTTATGAAATTGAATTTGATATTGATACAAATTGATTTACTATATTATGAGTGTGACCAATGATATCCTAATTCATCAGGATATGATACATACTACTTATTCTAGTGGTATGGGACACTAGAATATGCAATATGTGGATGACAACAGGCATAAGTACTGTTCTTTGGTTCCTTTAAATTTTCTTTTACTATGTGACATTTTGACACATATTTTTTATCACTGTTTTTGACAAGTATGATTTGCAGATTCTTATCTTTGCAACTGAGGATAGTTTCTTTCTAACAGAGAGGTATTTAATGGAAATGATATTCGTTATTTTATTGTAGTTGCTAGGTGGAAAAAGCTAACCGGGCTATGGAATATGGCACAAGATATACATTTTATGTACATTTTACTATTCAAGTACTCTTTTATGAGATTTGGCCATTTACGTCCGGTGAGCCAGTTTGTACTCACTTTGAGGATTTCAAAAATCTATAAGTAAATACGTGCAAGAGGAAAATTCTCACTCTTGCACGGGGGGGAGATTGCACCTAGTGCCTGTGTACTTCTTCTCTCCTCTCCTCTCTTCTCTCCTATCGTGCCAGTGTAGCACTCCACTCTAGGAGGTGCATCTGTACATGCTCTCTCCCTCTATCTCGCTCTCTATCTCTCTTTGTTTGTGTATAATTTGATTATATGCTTTCAAGATTCATCAGGTATGCATATTTATGGTGTTTTATCATTTCTATCATGCTATTTGAGGTATTTTGCAGGGATGCCAAGCATCCAGTTGTAGCATTTTGGCTGCCAAACTTGAAATGAATTATACCATGAGCATCCTCTAAACATGTAGAACCAATACTAATGATCAAAATTTGTCTTGACCCTTGGTTGCTTCTGCAGACTTCTATTGTGATAGATGATTGAATTGTCATTTCTGCCTCCCTTTTTCTTTTGTCAGCATTGTTAGTCCCTTTGTTTGTTAGTATTCATTAAGTCACATACAAGATAGAATAATTATAGTATAAAGATCTACTTCATGTACACGGCCTTGTTGTCATGTGAAGTGCCTGATGGGAAACTTTACACTTAATGGGTGCTTTCGTTTAATCGCATCACCGACTTTCTTTGTCCCTGTGGGTTATCCCAGAGTTTTATGACCATTCTGAGTCATTTTTGACCTTATATTGTTGTTGAAGACCGATCAATATTTTTTTCTTACCTCTGACATTATAGTCTTGTTCATATGGATTTTGAGACATACCTTGTGAAGTTTTGTCTCATGTACCTTCTTCTCTTTGTACTGCTCAGGCATCTCTAGATTTTTTTTTCATTTGGATTATAACTTATTATTATGTTCCTATTTTTCTCAAGAAAATCTCAAAAAATAACCAAATAAAACCAAAAATCAACTCATCAAAAACAAAAATCATTCAAATAGAATTCTAAATGCTATGTACATTGTACACATGTCTCTAGGGGCTCAGATATGGCTTTTGTCCTCGTACTTCCCCTGTAACGCTATTATGAGGGCATATACTCTAAATCTTGTCAAAAAATTATCACAATCAAACGCAAAAATTCAATGCAACTCACAAAACATTGCCCTCTAATATTCATAATACTAGGTCCGCATTTAGAATGCCTCCCCCCCTCCTGTTTGGAGTCCTCCTAGAAGACAGGGTATTGTCAAGGGTATGTGTTGTTCTTGGGCAATAAGAAATTGTGCATATGCAAGCCTTGTAATGTAGCCATATTATGCATACACAATCAATGCATGGAAAAAATTTATGATGTGCAAGATCTGGGTATAAGCAATTTTCTTATTGGCATTTGTTGGCCAGGCTTCTTATTCTAAGCAATGTTATGGTCTTTGAAGCTCCTGTGCCATTTGCTTGATTGAAGGTTGTAGAGAGATTTGGACTTACTTATACGTTGGATGCTTCTTTGGATCCCGTTTAGCCTTGTTTTTGGTTGTCGTATTTGGCATTGTTCCTCAGTAGTGTGATCTGGCTTGACTTTTGATATCCATATGTATGCTTGATTAGCTTGTGCTCTGACCAACTTCTTTGGTAGCCACATGCGCTTTGTTCTAATTTCTGGAGTCCACTATGATGACCTTAATAGCTGCGTCTTCTTGACTTTTCTGTGCTGTAAAATCCACTTTGTCTCAAAGGTTTAGCTACTTGTTTGAGATTTGGATTTCCTCTTTGGTTTCCTTTGGTTATTTTTCTTTCGAGATTTTCTTGTGCATTCACTTCATCTCCTGATCTGTAAGCCTTGTGCAGCAAGTGGTGAAGTGAGCAACTTGATCTCTTCTAATTATACTGTAACCGTAGGAGGAATTGAAAGAAGTGGTCTTTGCTTCAGTCCTTGTACGCTTGGTTGGGAGCGAGATTCAGGCTTTGGGAGTTGATACTTTAACCGTTT
This sequence comes from Adiantum capillus-veneris, assembly GCF_014529385.1. Taxonomy (NCBI): domain Eukaryota; kingdom Viridiplantae; phylum Streptophyta; class Polypodiopsida; order Polypodiales; family Pteridaceae; genus Adiantum; species Adiantum capillus-veneris. The sequence goes on from NC_140950.1 coordinate 60,156,035, forward strand.
TGGAAGCCAAATAAACTTTTGACCTCTTTGTGCTTGAATCAACTTCTTTGGGACCCAAATCTGTGTTGTGAAAGCTGTATCTTGTGATTTTTCATTAGAGATATTCATTTCCTTGATCCATACCTGCTGATAGCCAACTTTCAAAAATAAAAAAAAATAAAAAAACTTATTCCCCCCCCCCCCCCCCCCCCCCTAGATTATTTCCCCCCCACCCGACAGGCATTGTATGAAATAACACCTCTCTCTCTCTCTCTCTCTCCCTCATTTTCCCTACATACCCCTCCCTAATATCCTCTCTCACAATTTACCCCCACTCTCATTACCCCCCCCCCCCCCCCGGCCAGGCGAAAGCTTCAAGCACTCACCCCCCCCCCCCCCCCCCCCCCCCCGACCCCTCTTTAGTGCTCCCTCTGTGTGAGCCGCATGGAAACCCCCCCCCCCCCCCCCCCCGCCCCTCTCATTACCCCCCTCCCTTGGCCCGCTAATATTCTTTCCCCGACCCCTCCCCCCTCTTCCCCACCCGCTCGCCTCACCCTTCCCTCGGTTCATTCCCTCCCCCTTGGCCCGCTGATATATTCCCTCACTCCCACCCATTGACTTGCTTCCCTCCTCTCGTCCTCAAGCTCCCATGAAAGACAGTAGAGCCTCCCTCTCTCTCTCACCCACACATCTCCCCTACCCCACTCCATTGCCAAAACCTCCCCCCCCCCCCCCCTTTGTCTTCACTCTCTTGTCCGGCGGCCCCCACGAGGCATTGCCCTCCCTCTATTTCCCCCCCCTCTCTCTCTCTCTCTCTCTTTCTCTTTCCTCTCTCTCTCTCTCTCTCTCTCTCCCTCTCTCTCTCTCTCTCTCTCTCTCTCTCTCTCTCTCTCTCCCTCTCACACACACCTCATCCCTCACAATATCTCTCTCTCAGCCCAGTGTGGACCACCCTCTCTCTCTCCCACTCGGGCGCTCAAGCCACACAGAAATTCTCTCTCTCTCTCCTTCTCACGGACAATGGTAGTAGAGCCTTCCTCTCTCTCTCACCATACACACACACACACCTACCCCATCACCCCCCCCCCCCCCCCCCCTCTTCCCTTTGGCATTGTGCACGAGCTCGCAATCACTCTCTCTCTCTCTCTCTCTCTCCTCTCTCTCTCTCTCTCTCTCTCTCTCTCTCTCTCTGGAGCTCAGGCCACAGCAGACCATATACACACACAATACACACACACACCATACCCACACGCACGCACACACACACACACACACACACACGCTCTCTCTACCCCATCTTCCCCCCTCCCATCCGCCTCGCGCAATAGAAGGCAGGCAGCCGGCCATCCGCCATCCACGAAGAAAAAAAAAACCCAAAATAAATAAATATATATATATATATATATTGTATATATATAGAGCCCCTTCCCACGCACGTTTTCGTGCACACACGTACATATACATACACACACACCCCGCCCTCATGCACGAATACATACACACACACACACACACACACACACACACACATGCATATACGCACCGCACCACAAAAACGAAGGAAAATTATGACTATGACATCGACGAATAAAGAAGAAGGATCCAAAGCACGCGCCGCCAACAACAAAAAGAGAAAATGCGCTGAAGGCATGTCCCAGCCGACTTTGAAAAGAAGTACGCTTGACATCGACGCACCGGCAGCACACCATTCGCCGGCCATCCCAGTAATTTATAGATTATTTTCATCATTATCTTCAGTTTTCATCCGAGCCATTATAAATTTCCATTTTTTTGTAAATATCCTCTCTCTAGTGATGGTCACAAAGGCCCACCTAGAGATTCCCATCTTTTAATAACCTCCCAAAACAAAGCAAGGGTCAACGACACCAGGCCCACCACTTGCTTTGTCTCCCCGATTAAGCTTACCCTAACCACAGTGAGATTACCATAATCCAAGCAGCCAACACCTATAAATTGGCACTGAGAGGTCACTATCGGGGGGGGGGGGGGGGGAATTCATGAAGAGCCAAGCATTTGGTAGAGTGTAGTGGGAAGGATTGACACTATCACCATCATGAGGAGGGGGCTTGTGTGTTGGGTTTGCCTTGGGAATTTCACCATGCGAAGGGAACCACATCCATCTCTCGACTCCTATGGTCGATGCACACACGTATGCACGCTCTTGGTAGTAAGTATTCACAATCATTGAGTCGTCTTAGAGAACGCACCAAGTAGGTTGCACCACCTCCTCTCCCTACCTCTCTACCACCACGGCATGCCATTTTTGTAAATATTGCAGAAATAATTCACCCTCACACCCCCGAGGGTTTTCATCATTTGCAAATCTCTCTCTCTCTCTCTCTCCTCTCTCTCTCTCTCTCTCTCTCTCTCTCTCTCTCTCTCTCTCCTCTCTCTCTCTCTCTCTCTCTCTCTCTCCTCTCGGTGTGTAAGTTTGCGGTGTTCATATCATCATGGTTTGCGTCCTGGCCGCTCAAAGCTAGGTGGTGCCCCTTGTTCACTTTATTGTGGCAGGCTCGAGGCGCGCCATTCGGCCCTAGTGTTTCAAAGGTCGTCGGGGTTCGGGGTCCGCTTTGCGTCCGTCATTTGGTGCCCCCACTGAGAAGGGCTTTTCTAAGACCCTTCACTTTACAATGCTGAGAGTGACACCCACTAGCAATCATGGACAAATGGCTGAAGGATTTTTCTAACTGGAGGATGGAAGAAGAGGAGACGAAGGAGAAACTAGCCGCCTTCATTGAGGTGCTACTGCCAGGCTGCAGTGTCGTCAGCATTCAAGAGGTAAATTCTCCATCTCGTGTCGCTCGTTCTAACTATAAATTGAAAGCATCAAGTGGGAGATTGGTGAAGTGCCATCTCTTTTGTCAACCAAGGCACATTATCAATGAGTGCCAACAAACGAAGGCAGCGAAAGGCTGAAGTCATCTACATCGACATTCATCGCGAAGAAATCATTCACGTCAAGGAAGGGAAGCAAATGGTGAGACCTCTTTTCCCTAAAGAAACTGCGGTCAAAGATATCTCCAAAGTGGCCTAAAGGGGCTGCTCGAGCCAGGGGCAAGGAGAAGATAAGCCAGTCTGGAAACACATGACCCCGAAGGGAGAAGCATCTGGCCAAGCAAGTGCTTCAAGATCAGAAAGCCAGGTTGTACCCACTTTGTCAAAGAAGAAGTCATCCCAAGCTAAGCGGCGGCAGGTCACCTACCGATTTGCACGACGCATGCGAGTGCTACCAATCCACTTCGACAATCCGGAAGAAGAAGTGGTAAGAAGATTCCCATGTCCTAGAGAAGAGTGGTTTGGCTACTTCTCTCGCTGTTTTGGGAAGCGAGTGGAGGACCTTCCTCCTCTCCCTGTACAACTTATCCTGAAGAAGCTCTCTACCACGGAGAAACCCAGTGGGCCAGAGACGAGTTGCAACTGAATGGAGTAGAATTCATGCAACACGCCGATTACGGAAATTACCTGCAATTGCTGTTAGCCAAGAGGCTGGGAGTGGTCAGACGCGTCGCCATTACCCCGTACGTGCTGAGCAACGAAGGAAAGGTAGAGCCCATGAAAGGCGACGACCTCTTGTGGACGTGCCGACTCATCAACACTGGCATGGTAAGAGTATAATTAAGTATTCCACCCTCTGTGCATGATGGAAAACGGGCCGACAGCATTCCCGTTCAGATTCCTGCAACATATGCATGTGAATATCTATGTGGATAGGAAAGTCTTCTACCAACAGAAGATCGTATACCTATTCGGTGCGACGGTACTAGGAGAAATCCTCAATTCCCCAAACCCTATCATTCTTTCCATATTAGATTACCATCATTCCTTTAATATCTCTATTTTTATCCTGTTTTAACCTATCCATCCACCCCTGTAAAAAGCCTCTATGAGCCGCTACTGTTAATGCAAAAAAAAAAAGATTTGTAATTTCCTGAGTCACACCATGGCAAGTGTTTCTTTCCCCACGTTCAGTGGAAAGAAGGGCGAGGCCCTTTCCCCTACGTTCAGTGGACAAGACCGGGCGAGATCTCACCACAACTTTTTGGCTGATTTCGAATTGCTTGTGTCGTCTCCAACAAAGATGACAACGTTTCACTACTTAAAAATTTTTCCTCTACTGATGAAGTAGAGGCCAAGTCCTGGTATAATGCATTGCCCCAGGTACCCCGAATGCATGGGATGTGTTAAGGGCTGTTTTGTAAAGAGGTTTGGTGGAGGCACAACCTCGGAGAAGCTGTGGCAGCTACTGAAAGAATTAAAGCAGGGAGGCCTGCTGGAGTATGCCACCTACGAGTCAAAGTTTGTGGACTTATGGGAGAGATGGGTTGCCACACTGGAGGAAGGCGAAGGAGCGCCTAAATTTCCTAAAGAAGGACCATTTCATTGCTAGTCTATGGTCGCCGCTTAGAGAGAAGGTGAAGGGAAGGTTTCCTGCAACATATGAGTTGGCAGTCGAAGTAGCCCACCTTAAAGACAAGAAGCTGCGCATGCAAGCAAGAGTAAATGAGTCAGAGGAAACAAGCTCGGCCGACCAACCCTAGTAGTTGCAACAGCCAATCATAGAGTCCAACCACAGGAGGCATCATAAGAATAGCAAACCTGCTGAGTCGCATCACCACCCAACTAGAGAGTTTATCTGTGCATCTGGTGCAGCAAGGGCATGCATCTGGCAGAAACCCAGAACAAGGAAGGGGACAATGAAGGCACAACCCAGAGTACCATTGTTACGATTGCGGGAAGATGGCCATGGAATGTACTACTACCCACACCCAAGGAGGCAGAATTTCAATAGAGGGGGGAGATAGAATCAGATCTCTCCGCCAAGAGCAATACCACCACCACCTAGGCAGCCAGGGCCAATTCCACCGGTCCAAATCCTTCGACCACCTGTAAAACAGCAACCACCACCCCAACCTCTCATTCCGCCACTACCCCCAATACTTGTTGTGAACCAAGCGGTGAGTGTTATTAGCGTGGAGGCTAAAGGGAAGGCGAAGGTAGAAGAATCAGCTCAAGAGAAGCACAAAGGAAAAGCGAAGGTAGAAGAAGTGGATGCTATGGGAGTGAAACGTGCGAGGCACGAGGAGGCATCTCAAAGAGAAGAGAAAGATGAAAGGGAAGGCCGAGTCTAGCAAGCAAGTAGCTAAACCACGACGGAAGATAGACATCGTGGACTTCTCACTAGGTGAGTATACACAACCCTATGACTTAGTTCAGGATGTGTTAATGTAGGGCCCGAAGATAACTTGGCCCCAATTACTCCACCTTGCACCCAGAATGAGGAGGCAATGGACGAAAATGGTAAGTTCCAGGAAATCAAGACCCAGATAGTTGGGGCAATCTCTGGGAGTGATCTCGACGACATCCTGCCAACCATGGACGCTCACATCAAGGGGCAGCGGATTTCAAATGTCTACATAGATGGTGGCGCGCAAATATGCGTCATGAGTGAAAAGATGATGCACCATCTAGGTCTAGAGGTAAGTATGCCGGCACCCTGCCGAGCAAGATGGCAAACAATGTAAGAGTGAAATGCGTAGGCATTGTAAATGCGATCAAAGTAAAAGCATTCAATACCGAAGTGGAGGTAGACATCTTCGTCATGCCACACAAAGGGGAGGGCTACCCCATCATTCTTGGGAGGCCTTGCTTATGGCTATGGAAGCTAAACAAGACTGGAGCACCGGGATGATCTAGATGAAGGATGCTAAAGGGAAGTCCGTATTCTACGACATGAGGACTGGAAAGCAGTGTAACATGATCTTGGAGGCTTCGGAAGACGAATCCACCAGCGACTACTCGTCTACCTCAGGAGAAGAGACGACCACCACCGGCGGAAGTGACAGTAGCATCGAAGTAATGGGAGTCATTCTTAAAGACCCAAAAGATTAACACAATCTGAAACAACCTCGGCAAACCAAGAGGGATCATCAGGTATGCAGTCCTTGGAGGATGCAGGTAAGCTACAAAAAATTTTCTCAAATGAGTTAACCAATGAAGAAAGGAAGGAGTACGTCTCCATGTTAGGTAGCTTCACTACTTTGTTCATTGATGGCTATGATAAGATCACAGAAATTACAGTAGTACAACACCACATAAAGCTCAAGGAAGGCAGTAAACCCGTAGTACAAAAGCTCAAAAGACTTGGAGTAATCCAACAAGAGGCATTGCTTAAAGAAGTGAGAAGTTTGCTACAAGCAGGTTTCATCTATCCTGTCGAAGACTCAGAATGGGTCTCCCCGGTAGTAGTCACACCAAAAAAAAATGGTACGTGGAGAGTTTGTGTGGATTATAAACCTCTCAATGCAGCCACAAAGAGGGACCATTTTCCCCTCCCATTCCAGGATGAAATACTCAACGAAGTGGAAGGTCACGAGCGATACACACTATGCGATGGCTACTCAGGATACTTCCAGATTAGCATTGCGGAGGAGGATCAGAAGAAGACAAACTTCATCACACCATGGGGATGTTTTGCCTACAGAGTGATGCCGTTTGGCCTCATGCCGATGGCTACTCAGGATACTTCCAGATTAGCATTGCGGAGGAGGATCAGAAGAAGACAACCTTCATCACACCATGGGGATGTTTTGCCTACAGAGTGATGTCGTTTGGCCTCACTAACGCCCCGAACACGTTTCAACGCTATGTGACTTTTGTTTTCCAACCCTACTTTGGAACATCAATACGGGTTTTCATAGATGATTTTTGCATTTATAGCTCACGAGCCCTTCATTTAAGCAAAGTCTATGATGGCTTAACCAGGCTGCAAACATTGGGTGGCCAACTCAACATGGACAAGTGTCACATTGGTGAGAGCAAAGTCACTCTCCTTCGTCATGTAATTTCAGCAAAAGGAATCGAGGCTGACCCTAGCAAGATTCAAGCTGTGGTATCTTTATCATCATCCACCACCGCCAAGCAGCTGGTTTCTTTCCTTCAGAAGGTAAGATACTTAAGCAGGTTCATTCGCCTTCTATCTCAGTGGTCCTTCCCCTACAACAACTCACCCAGAGGGATGTCTTCTCATGGGAGTGAGGAGAACGAGCAGCAGTTTACTGAAGTGAAGCAAATCCTAGCTAAGCTTCCCACTATTTCACCTCCTAAGTGGGACAAGCCATTCTATGTGAACCCTAGTGTGGAAAATGATACACTAGGAGCAGTGCTAGGCTAGAGAGAGCTCACTCTCTTTTCTTTGACGGAGCATACAAGAGAACAATGGATCAATCTGCAGCATGCATGGTCATTTTCAATGAACAGCAAGAAAGAGTATTCTCCATGGGGCAATTATTACACTCCCACTCCAACAATGAAGCAGAATATGCAGCCCTAATCCTTGGGTTGGAACAATGTATTTCACAAAGAATTCAGCGCCTAAATGTGTTCGGCAACGCTTTGCTTTTGATAAAGCAGATAAATGGCACCTGGGATTGCAAAAATCAGGTTTTACTTGATCAACTTCGCCAAGTTAAGGACCCTCTAAAAAGGTTTGAAGCAGTGAAACTATTCCATGTCCCCAAAGCAAAAAATCAAGAGGTAGATGCGCTAGCTAAAAAAAGAATACAAGACGTTCCCGTAGGGGTGATTAAATTAAAACTACCCCTCTTCGAAGGTAGTGATGCTATGCCTGATATCATCAGTTTTCTAGATACAGGAGAATGTCCAGCAGACACACCAAAGGCCAAAAACAATGGCTGGTAAGGAAGGCTACTAGGTACCGCCTTATAGACAACCACTTGTATTGTAAGGGCAAAGATCAAATTCTCAGGCGGGTGCCAACCTCCAGTGAAATCACAGAGGTAATTTCAAGTTGCCATGACGGCGTCTGCGGCGGTCATTTTGCTCTAGATATCACCAGTAGGAAGATTCTACAGGCAGGATACTTTTGGCCTAGTTTGAACAGGGATGTACACCATTGGTATAAAACATATAAGGCTTGTCAAGTGGCCAGTGATCTCACGTTAACCTACCAGCCACAAACCCCTATCATTTCATATGGTCCTTTTGAGAAATGGGGAATATATGCAATCGGTCCTTTACCAAGGGCCCAATCAGGTAAATTGTACATCATAGGGTGTAGACTACGTGACTCGATGGGCAGAAGCAACGGCCACCACCCGCATTATAGCCCAAGAGGTGGCAAAGTTCATTTTTGAGCATATCGTTTGCCGTTTTGGCACTCCTCTTGAGATAATATCAAATAGAGGACCAGGATTCAGAGGTGATTTGGTGGGAGAACTGATGAAGAAGTTAGGCATCACACATAGGCATTCCACACCATACTATCCACAATGCAATGGTTTGGTAGAGAAGGTAAATGGAATGATTTGCAAAATCATCACAAAACAGGTGAACAACCACACAGGGGACTGGGATAAACATCTCATGGTAGCATTTTGGACCTACAAAACAACGTTCTGAACATCACTAGGTTTCACTCCTATCCATCTAGTTTATGAGAAGGAGGCAATTCTACCCATTGAGGTACAAATAGCCAGCTTACGAGTCTTGGCTAGCCAAACACATCATCCAATTGTAAACCTCCGAAACCACATCTTGGATCTGGAAAGACTCCAACTGGATAGGGAAGAACCAATCAATCACTATGCAGCACAGGTAGAACGACGTCGGCTCACTTTCAACCAAGGGCTTAAAGAAAAGGGACTGGAAAAAGGCATGTTAGTACTGTGATACGGCAACAGATTTGACACTAGGAAGGATAAGAAATTTCAACCCAGATGGCAAGGGCCATTCATCATCAAGAAACGCTATGACAACGGCAACTATAAGGTGATGGAAGTAGACGAGAGAATTCACAAGACTAGGGTCAATGGATGGAGACTAAAAAGGTATTTTCTTAGGTTTGACCCAGAATTTGTGCTAGACATTCCAGAGAAGGGAGAACCCTCTAACTCTACAGCTGAAGAAGCAGAAGAAAGGATAGAAGCATGAATGCCTCTAGCCAAGGGAGAGGGCTATTGATAGCCGACTTTCGAAAATCAAAGAAAAAAAAAAAAGGAAACCCCCCCCCCCCCCCCCCCCCCCTAAGCTTACTTCCCCCCCGCCCGACAGGCGTTGTATAAAATAACACCCTCTCCTCTCTCTCTCTCTCCTCTCTCTCTCTCTCTCTCTCTCTCTCTCTCCCCCTCATTTTCCTACATACCCCTCCCTAATATCCTCTCTCCAATTTTCCCCCACTCTCATTACCCCCGCCCCCTCGGCCAGGCGAAAGGTTTAAGCACTCCCCCGACCCCTCTTTCGTGCTCCCTCTGTGTGAGCCGCATGGAAACTCCCCCCCCCCCACACACACTTTCCCCCCATTCTCAGTACCCCCCTCCATAGCTTATTTCCCCCCCGCCCGACAGTCGGCTATCATTAGCCCTCTCCCTTTCTCTCCAATTTACCCCCACTCTCATCACCCCCCCCCCCCCCCCCCCCCCTCTCTCTCACCCACAATTTGTTAGTTCTTTAGGCTTACCCAGAATTTGTGCTTAGACATTCCAAAGGAGGGAGAACCCTCTAACTCTACAGCTGAAGAAGCAGAAGAAAGGATAGAAGCATGAATGCCTCTAGCCAAAGGGAGAGGGCTAATGATAGCCGACTTTCGAAAATCAAAGAAACCACCCCCCCCCCCCCCCCGCCACTCTCAGTACCCCCCCCCCCACAGCTTATTTCCCCCCCGCCCGACAGGCATTGTATAAAATAACACCCTCTCTCTCTCTCTCTCTCTCTCTCTCTCTCTCTCTCTCTCTCCTCTCTCTCTCTCTCTCTCTCTCTCTCTCTCTCCTCATTTTCCCTACTACCCCTCCCTAATATCCTCTCTCCCAATTTACCCCCACTCTCATTACCCCCCCCCCCCGGGCCAGGCGAAAGGTTTAAGCACTCACCCTCCCGACCCCTCTTTCGTGCTCCCTCTGTGTGAGCCGCATGGAAACCCCCCCCCCCGGGCCAGGCGAAAGGTTTAAGCACTCACCCTCCCGACCCCTCTTTCGTGCTCCCTCTGTGTGAGCCGCATGGAAACCCCCCCCCCCCCCCCCCCCCCCCCTCTCATTACCCCCCTCCCTTGGCCCGCTAATATTATTTCCCCGATCCCTCTTCCCAACCCGCTCGCCTCACCCTTCCCTCGGCTCATTCCCTCCCCCTTGGCCCACTGATATATTCTCTTACTCCCACACATTGACTTGCTTCCCTCCTCTCGTCCTCAGAAGACAATAGAGCCTCCCTCTCTCTCTCTCACCCACACATCTCCCCTACCCCACTCCATTGCCAAAACCTCCCCCCCCCCCCCCCCCCTTTCCTTCACTCTCTTGTCCGGCGGCCCACGAGGCACGGCCCTCCTCCCTCTATTCCCTCACACTCTCTCTCTTTCTCTCTCTTATCCACACACCTCATCCCTCCCTCTCCCTCACAATCTCTCTCTCTCAGCCCAGCACGGACCACCCTCTCTCTCTCCCACTCGGGCGCTCAAGCCACGCAGAAATTCTCTCTCTCTCTCTCCTTCTCACGGACAGCGGCAGTAGAGCCTCCCTCTCTCTCTCACCATACACACACACACACACCTACCCCATCACCCCCCCCCCCCCTCTTCCTTTGGCGTTGTGCAGGAGCCCGCAATCACTCTCTCTCTCTCTCCCACTCGGGCGCTCAGGCCGCAGTAGACCATATACACACACACACACACCATACCCACACACACGCGCACACACACTCACGCTCTCTCTACCCCATCTTCCCCCCCCCCCCCCCCCCCCCCATTCGCCTCGCGCAATAGAAGGCAGGCAGTCGGCGGTCCGCCATCCATGAAGAAAAAAAAACTATATCTATATATATATATATATATATAGAGCCCCTTCCCACGCACGTTTTCGTGCACACACATACATATACGTATACATACACACATACATATACATATACACACACATATACATATACATACACACACACACACCCTCATGCACGAATACATACACACACACACACATATACGCACCGCACCACAAAAACAAAGGAAAAAAACAACTACAACATCGACGAATAAAGAAGAAGGATCCAAAGCACGCGCCACCAACAACAAAAAGAGAAAATGCACCAAAGGCATGCCCCGGCCGACTCCGAAAAGAATTACGCTCGACATTGACGCACCGGCAACACACCATTCGCCGGCAACACACAACCACGACGCCATCCTAGTAATTTATAGGTTATATTTTCATTATCTTCAGTTTTCATCCGAGCCATTGTAAATTTCCATTTTTTTGTAAATATCCTCTCTCTAGGTGATGGTCACAAAGTCCCACCTAGAGATTCCCATCTTTTAATAACCTCCCAAAACAAAGCAAGGGTCAACCACACCGGGCCCACCACGTGCTTTGTCTCCCCGATTAAGCTTACCCTAACCACACTGGGATTACCATAATCCAAGCAGCCAACACCTATAAATTGGCACTGAGAGGTCACTATTAGGGGGGGGCAATTCATGAGGAGCCAAGAATTTGGTAGAGTGTAGTGGGAAGGATTGACACTATCACCATCATGAGGAGGGGGCTTGTGTGTTGGGTTTGCCTTGGGAATTGCACCATGCGAAGGGAACCACATCCATCTCTCGACTCCAATGGTCGATGCACACATGTATGCACGCTCTTGGTAGTAAGTATTCACAATCATTGAGTCGTCTTAGAGAACGCACCAAGTAGGTTGCACCACCTCCTCTCCTCTACCACCACGGCATGCCATTTTTGTAAATATTGCAGAAATAATTCACCCTCATACCCCCGAGGGTTTTCATCATTTGCAAATCTCTCTCTCCCTCTCTCTCTCTCTCTCTCTCTCTCTCTCTCTCTCTCTCTCTCTCTCTCTCTCTCTCTCTCTCTCTGGTGTGTAAGTTTGCGGTGTTCATATCATCGTGGTTTGCGTCCTAGCCACTCAAAGCTAGGTGGTGCCCCATGTTCACTTTACTGTGGCAGGCTCGAGGCGCGCCATTCGACCTCCGGCGTTTTAGAGGCCATCGGAGTTCGGGGTCTGCTTTGCGTCCGTCACTTCTTTTGGCCAAATGGGCTCTTTGGTATCTAGATTTGTCGAACTTTTTTGCTCTGACTTGTTGTTTTTTGCTTTTGGCCTTCCATGGTTGTTACGAAAGCTGCTAGTGATAGTGATGACTTGAGTTCTTAGTAGGGGATGTCATAAGAATCATCAATTTTGCAACTATCCTCAACAGGTTAAATTTTGGCACATTCCCTTGGTGGTTGGTTGGTTATGGAAAGTTACTATCTGTTTGCTCTTGGATTGTAGTTTCTGAAAGGACTTTTCTAGCCAATTGATTAGTGCATTGTTAGCTCGTTTCCATGGCCGTATTCTTCTTGGTTGAGTCTTTTCTTCTTGTATAGGAGTCACGTATGATCATGCTTGTTGCGGTTGCATCACCATCAAGTATTTTGGAATCCATTTTTTATGCACTTTATTCTTGTAGTGGTGACATTGGTTCCTGGGTCTTGGATCTAGACAATCATAAAACCGTGCATTAGTTAAAGTGTCGTTTATGTCACCTGTTTGGTTGTCCTGATTTTTGTTGTCAGTAGCTTCTTGAAGCTCCAAGTGTTCTACAGAGTCATAAAACTCGTCTTCTTCTTTGTCTTTTGATTCACGATATTCCTTTGTTTGCTTCTCATTTCAAGAAATTGTTGATGCCTGGGTCTCTTCATTTTCCTGGATCACACTCACTGCAAAATAAGGAACGAAATCAAAGCCATGTTTATCACAAAACTTCATTGTTGGACTGTCTTGAATAGAACACATATCCAGAGTATCCAAGACTTGTTTCCATTCTACTGGCTCTAATGCTTCTTCAAAAAATGGTTATGGGATATAATCCTTATCTTTGATCGCCCTTTCTAGGATACATTCCTCTCGCTTTAAGATTCTGCATTGCAAAGCTCCACACATTCATAGTTCTTTAGGCTTACCCAACCATGCTGGAATTTTTTATCCGTCTATCATAGTGGAATCGAACTCCTCAACCGGTGTTCTCATCACATCCCTGTAGCTATGGTCTTTCAAGTTTATTCTTGTCGTGGTTTCCATATGTCTCGGGTAGATATGTTCATAATCCCAAGCTTGGACATTTTCAATTGTTGCATGAATGGTCTTCCCAATACTATGTGGTAATTATTCTTCTTGCCAAAATCAACAATAGCAAAGGTATGCTCATACTCAATGTTGCAAGAAGTGACAACTACTTTTTCTAGCAATCTTATGGGCTTTTCCATGTGTCCATCTGCAAGTTGCAGTTTTAATCTAGTAGCCCTCACTAGTGGTTTTCCTCATTGTTTCCATATCTCTTTTGTTGTGATGGCAACACCAGCTCCACTGTCAAGGATTTCCATGGTTTGAACACCTTGGAATTCCATAGGAAGAGTGGTGTTCCCATCTTCTCCCTCACAGAACTTGCCTACCGTGTTTAATGGCATTGGCCTAGTGTTTTGCTGAGGCATTTCAAGCTCTTTGATCCCTTCCTCTATTTGAGTCATTCGTTTTTTTTACGCCAAATTTCTCTAGGCATTTTCCCACAGTAGTCCACATGTTTGGTCTTATTCTGAGCAACTCAACTAACGTTATTGTACAGGTCACAGGTGTCAACAAAATTTCTATGAGCCTTTTAGAATCAATGACTTTCTGTGACAGGACTGCAATAACATCTGAATTGGCCTCATGCTCTCTTGAATATGATGGTAGTGTTCTTAGAGAATGGGGTTGATTGTCCATAGATTGTACAAATCTTTTGTCTCCCCAACATGATTTCTCTTCTAGATTCATTGAGATCATGTCTCAAATTCCTCTATTGGTGGAAGAATCACGCCTCTTCCATCACCAGACTGGTTTACTCGTCTGCTTAGCTCACTGACTTCATTGGCCTCTCTGACTTGTTTCCACAATATTTAAAGAACATTTATTTTTCTACAACTATCTGGTATAGCTAGGTGAAATTCATTGGAAGAGTCCATGGTATTCAACATTATCCTTGGTTCCTTGAGCTTTGGTCCATGCTCGTGACTGCAATTTGGCTCTATTTGCTCCCTTTTTGGAATTCTCGTAGGAATTATTGTGTTTAGTGGAGGTATTTGTGGTCCTTCATTGACCAAATATCCACCTATTTCTAATGCAGTCTATGGATTTGTGCTTTTTATAGCTCTGTATTCTCATCCATACTTGTCAACAACTATAGATTTCCATTGACAGTCGACTCCGTATGTAGAGACATATAAGAGCTTGTAATTTGTCAGCTTTTCTGGGTATGGCTCTGAGCACCTATAAAAGTTGAGCTCACTGCCGTCAATGTATCTATACAATCCTTCACTCTCATGATCTGTCATCAAAATTCTCTCAACAAAATTGGTATTTATCAGCTGCAAGTTTGGAAGATCCATTATGGGCGGATGCTCCTCTATTAATGGGATCTTGAAGCTTGAATAAGATGAATTTGAATCTAAAATAGACAAGCTTTACGCGCTTAATACCTCTAGCTTGATGTAAGAAGACTTACTCCAATGTATTCAAGTGCTTTGGTTAGGAAATATGTCCAAAAGACACCCCTAACTTTCGGATGCGTTTTGAGGCCTTAAACAATGTTATTTTGACCGCTGACCAACAGTGAATGACCCAAAGGGTTTTCATTGTTGTTTAGGAGGTTGCACTAAATGTTGTAGAGCTACTTTGGAGCTTTGTTTTGGTTTTAAAAAAATCCTGAATCCGATACTCAAGTTATGTCCAAAATAGTCTTTTATCCCATTCAATCTTCATGTAGGTCAACTCCGGTGATTTCAAAGTGTCAACACTAGATACATGGTGCTTTGGTCCACTTACAAGTGTCCAAATTTATTTTGGAATGATATTTGGGATTATAGGGTCAAAAGGAAGTCCTTTAACTTGTCAAAGTTCCTGTTTGACCTCAACTTGTGCCGCAATTTTGAAAAGCAGGTTGGTGAAGGCAATATAAGGCATCATAAATGCATTGATCACTCTAACCCAACTTGAGAAGGGAAGCAACACATACTCCCACCTTCTCATTTTCCTTTGGATCTTCTCTAGGACCCACTAGAACCTTTGCTTATGAGTAACGTCCACCCCCAAGGGGGCTTCCTTTAGACAAAATCTCCCTAGACCAGACAAATGGGTTGAATGAGTCAGTTTTTGTCAAGGAGATGAGTCTGGACTTTTCAATGCTACACTTTGACACCGAAGCCACCACAAATGTCTGTAAAATCTCTAGCACCTTCTTGAGTACTTGAGAGCAAGCTTTCGAAAAGAGGAGGGAGTCGTCTGTGAACATCTTGGCTAGGAGTTGATCATTTCCGGGCAAAGTTAAACCTTGAATTTCACCTCGTGCAATAGCATCTTTGAGCATCGCATAAGAGGATGCAACCCAATGGCAAAGAGTAGAGGGGCTAGGGGGCATCCCTACTTGATAGATCTTCTGTTTTCAATGGAGCTCACAATTTTATCATTGACAAGACCTCAGATTTGCTGCCTACTCCAAGAGTGTGTATAAGTCTAGAAAGGTCAGGCCCAAATCCCACTGAAATCATGACATCTCCAATGAAGGACCACAAAATCCTATCATACGCCTTGTCCAGGTCTAGCTGAAGTGAAATACACTCTTTATTTGTGAAGGTTGTGTACTCAATTCCAACCATTGCCGCTAAGATATTGTCATACATAGACCTTCCTTTGATAAACCCATGCTGATGAGGGGAGATGACTGAGATGACTTTGTCCAGTAGGGGGAGGGGAAATTCTAAGAGTGACTACCTTGGAAATTTTTTTATATGCTAGATAGTTATGGGGTGCTCAGTGTTTAAGATGCGTGCAACAAACCTGTTTAGGGATAGTCTTGATGAGCCCTCTTTTCACACCCGGATCCAACGACCCCTTGACAAAAGCTTGCTTATCCATATATGTGATTGGGACCTTGAGGTCATCCCAAAACTCTCTAAATAATTCTGTGGTAGACCATCCCAATCGGGGGACTTCTCCTTGCCAAGAGATTGTAACGCAAGTGAGCACTCATCTTTAGAAAATACCATCTCAAGACGATTGGCCTATGGTGGCTGGGGAATTTTCTTATGAACACTCTCGAGAAAGGTCATCCTAGCTTCATCCATTTCTTGAGAACGTGTCTCTGGTTGGCAGATGATTTGACTTAGATAATCAAGCATCATTTTAGCCATTTTGTCTTGGTCTTGTGTAGCAATCCCACTCTCATCAGTGAGCGATTGCACAGAGCCTCGTCTTTTCTTGATTTTCAAGGACCTAAAAAAGTGTGATTGATTAGCTAGTTGAAGGAAGGTTTCCGTGGATATCAACCTCACCCTCCTAGTCTCCTTAAGATGTAGCTTGCCCATGTTGGCTTTATCTTCCAGCCATCTTTTGTGTTCTTCATCAGAGGCCAGTCTAGTAACTTTTTTAGAAGTAAGGCAAGCAACCTCCTCTTTGAGATGATTCTAGTGCTCTTCTTGATCCCTTTTAACCCAAGAGCCCGAGCTTTTGATCTCTTTCTACATAGTCCGAGCAAAGAGGTCCCAAGATTTGGGTTTTTCTAGATTAACATCTTTAATAGTTAACTCAAAGATTTCTTGGTAAGACCTCTAAATAGAGGGTCCTTGAACAGGTTTGCACTAGCAAAAAGAAACTTCTTAGTCCCTCTGGGGACTTGTCCCTCCCCCTTGGATTTATTGATTTTCATGTGTAAAGGCAGATGGTCTGAAGGGCTCTTTGTTGTTAGCACCTTTATCTTGAGAAGCAACGGGATCCAATCCGCTTGGTGAGAGCAGTAGCATCTGTCCAATCAAGAAGTTGTGCCAACGTATTGTAGGCTTGTGTATGTGAATCTTGTCATGCTATTCTAGGGCCCCTTCTCCCACAGGTCCATCATAGCCCATTTCTCACAGAGACCTAGCCAATCTGCTTGGTGAGAGCAGTAGCATCTGTCCAATTTGGAAGTTGTGGTGACGTACTGTAGGCTTGTCTATGTGAAGCCTGGAATGTTGTTCTAGGGCCCCACCTCCCACAGGTCCATCATAGCCCATTTATCACAGAGACCTAGCCATTTGGTTTTTTTAGAACCAGACAGCATATTGGTTGCATGTGTTATGTCATTTCTCTTCTCCACAATATTAAAGTCCCCTATCAGTAACCACTCTCCTTCAATAAGGGAATCTCTTTGGTGCATCCACAATTTGTCTATATCCTTGGAATTACAAGGACCATAAATGTTCACTATGGTGATAGGATGATTTGCCCAAATGATTCTCACTCCTAGGACTCTCCCAGAGGGGTGGTTTAGTACCAGTTTGGGCTCTAGTTCTTGGTCCACAATAGAGAGGAGCCCACTAACCCATCCACTCCCTCTCCAAAGAACACCAACTTCTTCCCCAATGCTTGTTTTCTTTTACTACGAGCATCAAGATGATGTTCTTGGATGGCCCAACAACTAACTTCCTTATCCTTTCTAACCTCCTCCCAAAAGAGGGCGTGCTTCTTTTGGGTCTTCAATCCTTTCAAGTTCCATGATTGGATGTTTAGAGCTTCCATCATTGGGAGAGAGAGACAAATTCCTTGTCATTCAAACCCTAGCATGTCTCTGTGTCACCCGACTCAAGAGAATCCGGAGGATCTGCAAGGGTAGAGGATTTTTTTTCTTGTAGCACATCGAAGGGATTGTGAAGGGGGGTGCCAATAGTCCCCCCTTTTAACTGGGTGGTGGGGGGAGATCTACCTTTTTCTTTCAAGGCTCTAGAACCCTCCAATGATATGGCTTCTCTGGCCATTGCCTTCACCCTTTTGACCCTTTTCAATCTAGGAACTTGTACCACCGACTTAGTTGTTATTGTCAGAAGCTTAGGTGCAGGAGCCAAAAAAACAAAATCATTCTTATTGTAAGGATCTTTAGGGAGTTGTAGAGCGAAGCTCTACTTCTTTCACCATCTTCCCTTGTTGTACGGTGTCTTCTTTGTCACTAATCATAGCCTCTTTTGATTCACCTCCTCCTGACCCTTTGTCATCCTTTACTTGTTTCTTGCTCACCTCCATAGTTGTTTCCTTAATAGAGACATGATTGTCGCCTCCTAAATTGGAGTCTTACATTGTCGGGTTGGTGTTTACTTTAGTCTTCAAGTGGAAATCCTTGGCAAAGTGCCAAAATTTGTTTCACTCAAAGCAGGCCCCAAAGCAGGTCCCGAAATGGAGTGGAATCGTAATTAGACCTGCTCCTACATTGATAACCATGCTCTTTGGTGGTGTCTTAGACAAATTCTAGCCTATGCACACCCAATTGGAGTAAAATAAGAAATGAGAGTCAATTCTTTTTAGCCTGTTCACTTCGGAAATGCTGTTACAAAAACACCTTTCATAACTCTAAAAATTCATATCTTTACATCAATGCCTAGAGGGCTTTGTGCTCTTTGATTGAGGCTATAGATCACCCAAATTGGAGTTCGGATGAAGAAGTAATGATTAAAAGAGTGAACTACTGTCTACTAGGCCCAAAAATGGCTGTGTTTTTTGTTGGAGAGAGAGAGAGAGAGAGAGAGAGAGAGAGAGAGAGAGAGAGAGAGGAGAGAGAGAGAGAGAGATCTTACTTAGGGAGAGTGGAGAGAACTAGGAGAGATGTGGCGGGAGGGGACCAAAGAGACAGAGGACAATGAGCAAGGGATTGAGGAATATGATGTGGGAGTGTGCCAGAGAGAGAGAGAGACAGAGTTCTTAGGTGTGTGCAATTGGAAAAAGGGAGAGTGTGTGCGTATCTTCATGTGCATGCGCGCGCGCGCACACACACACACACACACACACACGAAATTAACAAGGGATCTTGTGTGTAAGCTCGAGAATTAATGGTTATGACATCTGGTTCAACGGCTCGTGTGATCAATAACATCTAGCCTCTTTGCATCAGAGAGATAGAGAGTAAGAGCGGCATTGGCTCTCAACTCGATTATGGCATTGGCGAGCCCACCCTCTTGTCATCTGGCATATCATCAAATTTTTGGCTTCTTGGCGAGCTTTCATCCGACAACAAAAGATAGCATCTTCTTCTTCTTCCCCGCTTTTATATATATATATATATATATATATATATATATATATATATATATATATATATATATATATATATATATATATATATATATATATATATATATATATATAGAGAGAGAGAGAGAGAGAGAGAGAGAGAGAGAGAGAGAGAAAGAACATTTTGGTTCTACTTTGGCCTAGCCTCAATATTGGCTACCTTCCTTCAGCATAGCTCCACCATCAGCTCTCCTCCCACACTCATTTGGAGCGGCACTAGCTCTTCTCTAGCCCACATCCGGAGTGGCTTGACTTTGATGCAATCTCGTTGGCAACCCCATTAACTTTGATTTTTGCTTTGATGGTTTTCATTTCCCCGATTTGGTGACACATAGCATCTCCGACAAACCATTCCGGAGTAGTTTCTCCTAGCAAGCGGCATCGGCTCTCGAACAACAACTTCAACCACTGATAGGTGGTTGATTGTTCTATGTGTTTGATTTTTGATTGATGTGATTTTTGAAAAACAAGGTAGTGTGCTAGATTGTAGGTATTTTTCTCACAGGTTGCATCCTTTTTAGTGTAGATTATGTAGCATAGGTATTGTGATCATGTATGACTATGGGGTCACTTCAGAGAGTATTTTCATCATGATTTTGTGTGATTTTTTCTATGTATGCATATGTGAAAATAGAGGGAGATAGTTATAGCTCACATGTAGTAGATTCATAGGTTTACAGGGATTTTGGACAAGTGCAATTGTCCATAGAGCTACTAGATTGACAAGATTTTGGTAGTAGTTTATGTATATCATATGTGAATTTGTAAACTGAGACACTGAGAATTTGTTTATGGTGAAATTTTGGTGACTTTTTTAAGATTTTACTCAAATTAAAGAGAAAACTTTGTTCATTTTCCCCCAGATTCTTGCCAGGCTTTCTACATATTTGCAGTTTACTCGTTGATGAAATAGTGGTAATTAAGTGAAACTCCCACTTTGACATTGATCAAGTTTTTACTCTCACTTTGATAGGATTCGTTCATTTTGGACACAGATTGTTGTTCTTGTACACATTCTCACAAGAGTGAGATTTTTGTATGCTCATCATGGCTACAAGTCCTAGGTTACACATTGTATAGGTTATAGGTATAATTTGTATGTATTTTTTAGATTTTTCACACATATTTGTGGGATGCACATTGAGCATTGTGTTTTGCTCTTTACTTATGCATATGGTTATGGATTTTATGCTCTAGTGAGAGTTTTATATCCTAGACTTGAGTCTTTGTTACTAGTTGTGCCTTGCTTATCACTTTACACTTGTTTATACACTAACTTTGCTTGGTTTTGATAGACAATGCTATTGTACATTGCTATGGTAGAGCTACATTTTGCAGCAGATTGATGTGTTGATCATGGTTTATGGTTGACATTTTGATTAAGATTTTTCTCAACTTATAGGGGAGACTCTTTTGATTTTCTCCAAGTATTTCTTGCCATAGTTTTGGCTGTATCACCATACACTTTTGTTGCATATGCACTAATCATTGATATGATATCCATCATGTGTGACAATTCAGAGTTGACAATGATGACTCGTGAGAGACAACGGTTTTGTTCATGCCAATACTTGGGATGTTAACATTGTGGTCACAAAGGGATTAGGTGACCACAAGGCACATTAGGCATCCTTGCTTTTGATGTATGAGGCAACGGATATGCTGATGTATGCGAGATACAAATGTGGTTTGGACACATGCTAGAATGGTCGTTTCATATCTTGGGGGGGGGGGGGGGGGGGGGGGGGGGGGGGGGCGGGGGGGGGGGGGGGGCGTTCACTATGTATAAATTGTGTGTATCGCATGCGTTCAAGGACTATTTTTAAAATTCCTTATCTATGAATCTTTGACAAATAAAATACACCCTTTTTCTATACAATTCGTAAATTTTTATCCCAATTCCATTTTATGATACCCTTCTGTATGTAAAAATGTGAGAAGAAGAAAAAACCCTTTTGTTGTACGCACGTAATAATTACTTAACTATTAAGTGACCCCCTTGAGCTTCATATGCCAGTGATAGTGATGTCACACTTACCTTTAGCATTCCTCTTGCTTACATGTATTCAAGGGGTGGCACTTCTCCCCATTGATTTCTAGATGAGGATGCATTTCCATGTCACGCCACATTGTGAGTGGTTTAGAACTTTCTCTAGTGGGAGCTTTGGTTGTGTACACTTGACTGATGGTTCGGCATTTAACATTACAAGTGTAGGATATATTTGCTAGTAGGGGGACATACTATATTCTTTGAAAGTTGCACTATGTTCCTCAGTTGAGGCAAATCTTGATTTCAATGAGACAGTTAGCAAATTGTGGGTGTTAGATACTGCTTAGAGAGTAGTCTCTCCAGATGCTTTGCAGATCACTAGTGATTGCCAAGGGAGTCCAAAGTGGCTTGGTATATCATGTGCATGTATCTGAGGTATGAGATGGAATAATCTCAATTTTGTTGCTAGCATGTGATGAGCGAGAGACAAGACAACATGTCTCCTTTGCTAGTGCGCTCCACCCTGCTCATGAGACAAAGCATGTAGTTATGTAGGACATGTCAGTGGCCTTTGCAAAGGTAGAGGTGGAGTGGGATTGATCCAGTGAGATATAGTAGGTGTGGTCAAAGTCTTTGTAGGCTGACATAGAGCGGCTCCCTAAAGATAAGGCAGAGATGATGACATGGAGCTCCTTGATATGCTCATGCTAGAGGCTAATGATTTGATTCTAGGACACATAGTTTCCTATGGATGAGAGGGAAGATACTTGTGCTTTTGAGAAGTATAAGCCATAGGTCTACCATCTTGAGTAAAGAACTCCTCCTTGGGAAAGTTTATAGACATTGATTTTACTAATTTAGACTCTTTGCAAAAATTAAGAAGCTTTAGGATAGGGGCTGATACTAGGTAACCTTTTGCTTCTGCAAAGCTAGCCTAGTGATCTACTCTCCACTAAATCCGCATCCCCTTATTTAATAACTCTGTTAAAGGGGATGGGACAACAACATAATCCTTAACAAAGATCCTGTACCATCATGTAATCCCAAGGAATCCCCTTACTTTACAGATGAAAGTAGGTTGTGTTAAACTCTATTAAAGGGGACGGGACAATAGTATAATCCTTAACAAAGATCCTATACCATCATGTAATCCCAAGGAATCCCCTTACTTCACAGATGAAAGTACGTTGGGGCCACTCCACAATGTCCTTGATTTTGTCGAGATTGATTGAAATACCTTCAAAAGATATAACAAAGCCAATATATCTGACTTAGGGAGGACAAAAAAAAAATTCCTTCATTAGTATCAAGTTGATGATCTCCCAAGAGCTATATAACTTTAGAAACGTGATCTTTATGATCTGCCTTAGCTCTAGAATAGATCAATATATCCTCAAAGAAAACTAGGACAAAATCATCTAGGTAAGGTATCAAAATATTTTCCATCTGTCAATTGAATCTTGCAAGAGCATTAGTAATACCAAAAGACATTACTATGAACTCATAATGTCCATCTACCTTTTGTACTGAAAGTGTCTTTGAAATGGGATTCTTTGATCATTATCTGTTGATAGTATCCAAATCAAAGGTGAATCTTTGTGAACATATTAATCCCATGTAACCTGTCTAATAGCTCCTAGGAATGGGGTACTTGTTCTTGATAGGTGACTTGATTAAGCCCGCAATAGTCTATGCAAAGTTTCAACGAGCCATCCTTCTTTTTTTTGAAAAAGGATTGGATCACTCCAATGTGAATTACTAGGTTGTATGAATCCTTGCTCACTGGTTTGTTATTGAGATTTTCTTTGAGCTCAATAGCTTTAAGGAGTGACATCTTATAAGGTCTCTTTTGACACGGGTTTGCAACCTGGGATAGTTTCAATTTCATGATGAACTTCCCTATGAGGTGGAAGACTTGTAAGGTCCTCAGGGAACACATTTTTGAATATTATTTCAAGCAATCAGGTCAAAAGTTTGATTGTTCTGTAGACCCTTTAGAAGTCTTCTTGCCTTAACTAAGTGAGCTTTAGGTTTCCCATTCGTTCCTTGAACTAAAACCTCATTCCCAAGGTCATCTGTAAAGGTGAAAATTTCCTTACTGAATGTGATTTTGATTTTGTTTCATCCAATCCATCCCCAATATCCCATCATAATCACGAAAGGTAAAGCGAAAACTTGTACAAAAGTAGAGTATTCCCCTAGTTTAAATTCTACTTGTCTTGATGTGCTAGGAATTGTTTCCTTCTAAAATTATGCAAAAAACAGCATCCGAAAATATCTCCTTTGGAAGATGAGAATTAGAAACACTTCACTCTTGCATTAGTTTCATGCTTCCCCACTATGAGACAGGGATCCCTCTTTAATGGCTTAGAATTGAGTTACTTTTTGCTCCTAGAGCTTGTCCATTGGAACCAAAGTTCTCTTGATTATCTTGCTTTGATCAGATAGGGCTTAGCAACTTGTCAAGTACCCTCCAATTACCAAGTGGTTATGGTGACGGGATTGGGGACCTCACACCAAGGTATCTACTAGAATACATCGCACAATCAAGGAAAGGGCATTCCAATTGCAAAATCTCTTATTTGGTAAGTATGTACAAGGAACCTTTCCATCAAACACCAATGAGATATTTTCTCAAGACCCTCCTCTTGCACAACATGTTTCTTTGGATTACATAGTGCATGATAGAGCCAACCATGGCTATGCATAGACACAATTCTTCTACCCATTCACAAACAAAGCTGGCAGGGTTAGCTATCGTTCACAAGGACTCCATCTAGGAGGGGGAAGGCACATTATACACCAACTCAGTAGGATGATCATATCATGATAATAGGCATCGTTTTCAAGCTGCTCATTTCTAGATTTTTATGGTTGAGTACAAATATTTCCAAAATTTTTATGGTTGAGTACAAATATTTCCAAAATTATTATCTATGCCCATATTGACATCCAATAATAATAATTGAGTAAAAAAGTAAAATATGAGCCCTAAGCATACTGTACATATGTATATATGCCTGCTAACCTTCACAAATAAGTGCAAATTTTGCTAATAATGGCTAGAAAATCCCAAAAAAAAAAGCAAACTCAATAAAAAATTTGGCAAGTGTGTATGAGTAGGTTTTTTGAATTTGGAGCCACGTTTGGCAATTAGTAGTGGATTTTGGAAATTTTCTTTATTTTTCTTAATAAAATATATAAATAAACAAGCAAGAAAACTAGAATTAAATTTTGACTTCAAATGCCAAATTTCCAAGCCCAATAGAAAGGATAGAAAAAGTTTGGATCAATTTGGATGACATTACTGAGTGGCCTAATGGGCCAATGACTAAATCTAGAGCTACCAACAATATATATGCTTGTGGGTGTGAAAATTCAAATTTTTTGAACCCAAGGTACACTACATGAGCTAGCAAGTTTAATGGGTGATTTAGTAGCTTGGAAAAATTTGGAGTTCACGGTATGTAAATCCCTTAGGGCCATTTCCAAGTCCACTTCCCATTGTGCAGAGAGAGAGAGAGAGAGAGAGAGAGAGAGAGAAGAGAGAGAGGAGAGAGAGAGAGAGAGAGAGAGAGAGCTTTTCTAGAAATTCATTCTACGCACTTGAGACATGAGGGGTAAGTGCCTAGCCCTAAGTAGAAGTGTTTTGAATTGAGATATGGGTAAGGAATAGCGGTATGGCTCTAGGAAACATAGGGCAAAGAGTAGACTTCTAGGTTGGAAGAATTACACTTTTGGCTCATACACTTGCTTACATATGTTCCTACAAATTTTCTATGCATGAATCATCCACCATAACATGCCCAAAACCCATTCTTAACAACAACTAGCCCAAAACACTTAATTCAAGCCCATATTTCATGGGAGTTCCACACTTATTTTCAATAACACATTCCAATGCTCACAAGCCAAAAAGTTTACAAATCTGGATATCTATAAAATAGGCACACCTATTTTGGAGATGGCCAGACAAGAAATTTTGACACCAAGTCACAACATGGACATTATATATATCAAATTTAGAATCCCCATACCAAATTTCATCCAAAATGGTCAAGCACAAGCTAACACCAAGTCAGTATGGAAGCAAAAAAGCACACAAGGTTTTGGGCATAACTCCCACATATGAGCTCCAAACTCAACCAAACTTCATGCACATATCCTACAACACTAATGCATCTAGCCATGATGAGAACCACCTATCTAAATCTCATATGCACAATTATAAAAATAGGTGCACCTATTTTGGGACTTAGCAAAATTTGAGTTGTTAACTTCTCTTTTCCATGCAAGCTTTCTAATTGTTTAATCATCAATGCTAGAAAGCGTGTAATTGCAATGGGAACCTCTGATCAGAGAAAAATTCTACTTGGATTATATGTAGGAGCTATGTCCTCTATGCTGGTAGCTCTGAAGAAGAAATCTTTAAAGGACAAGTTGGCTGAGCTACCACCTTACCAGCTTGAGGAAGACTCACTTACAGAAGTCCATGTGACATGAACTAACAAAGAATAGCTAAAAGCACAATACGTCATGGTTTATCATGGGATTTGGCAAGAGTTCAAAGGGAAATAAGATAGATATCCATTAATTGCCAAAAGAATCAATGGATCTAGCCAAACCCCCCACAAATCAAACCAATACCAGAGAAGGCCGGGTTAAAATTCTTCATCAAGTTGCCTTTGTATGGGGTACATTATCGAAGAGCATATGAATCGGTACCCACTATCAAGATGGATAAAACTACACAATTTTAGACCTCAACAATATCCAAGTGGAGGTAAATGGAGGTAAGGCCTTGAAATTGCCAAACAAAGGACAAACCATGCAACATGGCAATCTAGCCACCATTGATATTTTTTCAAAGCCATAATCTTCTATCACAGACCTGAAACAAAGGGAGGCAGTTGATGCTTTGAGACTTCACAAAAGTATTTTCATTTCACAGAAAACAAATCCACAAGGTATACATCCCCAACTCATGCATTGTCATCAACTTTCACCTCAGCAGCCTTCAAGAAAAAAAGGAAACTTGACCATCAACCATGCACAATATGTTCACACGACATTGCCAAGATTGACTTCATCATCATCATCAATTGTAACTCCAATCCATGTTAGCGTGTTCACCTTCAACATACTCCTAATACATTTAACCCATTATAATATTGGTCATTTTTTACTTCAAGCATGGAATTTGTATAGTTGTAAAAATTGTAGCACCAACCAAGCCTCTTGCTACTCCAAAATGAAAGATTTGTTAAAACCCAAACCTTTGTATTTTTGTATACAAACATAGTCTAACTCCAAAACGGAGGCCAAAACATGCTAGAAACCAAAATCTAGCTACAAAAATGCATCCCAAGACTACATAGAATCCTAAGCCATACAATAATCATCAAAATTGGATATGTTTCCAATATCTCTCAAGAATCCTGGGGTTGAGTGTTAAGTAAACACACGATGGATGAGAATGGGAAAACCCTTACTTTCAACCACTTATTCTAATGCTCTTGCTTACCACTCATAACTCCTTAGCCACAACCAGGCTCTAATATCATGTAAAGAGATAGATAAGGAGAGAGCTTGAGCTCTTGTAGACACGCATGCACACAACAAGGAGAGTATACAGTGGAGATGGAGGAACAAAGTTTCTTCTTCTCCTTAACCATTCAAAATGATGATAAGCATAAGTGGAAAATAGAACATAATAAGAACTATGGACAATGCAAGTATTTTAGAGATAGAGTATATTAAATCAAAACATAGTTAGAATATTTTTTTTGCAAAACTATTCATGTTTTTTTTACAAATTTCTAAATTTTTAAGTGCATATTTTAAGCCCATTGTGATGCTATATATGTCTTTATCTTTTTCAATTACTCTAAAATTTTTGCTTATAGTGTTAACTAAGCCGACGTCAGTTAACAAAAGTTGCTAAAGCCCCAAGACGTACTAATGCACACGAAGATGAATACGGAGAAGTAGTGAAGATTGAGTTACACATTTTTTACATTTTTCCAAAATGGCCATGTATTGTAATTTTTTTATTTATTTCAAGCCATTGTAATAGTTGTAATGGGTTACATGATCAATGAGAGTTCCAAGTTGTAAATAATAGGTTAGTATGCCTAGGTTGTAGATTCAGTAAGTTGTGGCGATCTAAAGGCCTTAGGCATCCAAACAATGCATATTTTTAATATAAGACAGTGTGTAAATGAAATTAGGGTTCTCAACCTCATTTGTTGAGACCACTCTTTAGTGAGAGATCTTGAGGTGTGTGGCTATGGATTCCTTGAGCTTATCCTTGCTCATGTGACTTGATTAACACTAATCATTGCTTAATTCTCTTTCACTATGCCTCTCTCATACTTTTTATGATTGCTAATGATGCTTTGGTTAGCTAGATTGTAATTAATTAGTGGTTAATCTTGCTCTAATCTTGTGTGATTGCCCTCTATTCTTTGTGTGTGCATGTATGTTTGATTGAAGTGTGGATGCTTAATAGATCTATGTGCGTGAGCTTGTGATTAGTGTGTTGCATGATATGATTAGTGATGTGTGCATCTTTACAATCGCTAGAGTGTGTGATTGGGTTGATTTGAGGAGAAGAGAAGTGGATGTGGAGATTGCCAGACATTGTGGCTTAGCTTCTCCATAGGCCGAGAAGCTCACTTCATAGAGTCGTCTTTCCATGAATAGCTCACTAATTGGTGAGTCTTTCCATGCCCTAGCAAGGTAGCTTATCCTTTTGGATTGACAATTATTGTTGATCATTGGAACTATGCTATGATAGTACCCCCAACATTTGGCACCATTATAGGGGAGCGATGGCTTACATTAGTGTAATTATGGCATAATCAGATAGGTTTTCTCACTAATTTCACTTGTGTGTTTATTGTTTTGTGGATTTTGGATGTGTGTGCATGAAGCAATGTGCTCAATTTTTATTAGTTTGATACCATATCTTGCTAATTGTGTATCTACACACTCTAATTTCACACTAACCCAGGCTTGCTAATTTCACTAGTTTTTGCTAATTTACACACTAATTTTCTACTAATTGCACTAACATTTTGTGCCTATGCTTTGAGATTTGCCTAATTAGAGGCTTGGATTGCATTCTGACAATGTGGATTTTTTCTAATCACTTGTCAATTTGTTGATTTTGGAATGCAAGATTAAGGCTTTGGAGCATCGACGAAAGCGGCTTACACATTGTGTAATGGAAGAATGTGCGGTGCCATTGGACTCAAATCTTGTGTGGTATCCTTAGCCGTTATCAATTTGTGATTGGGAACTTTTGATTTTGTGCATTTGCATGCCGTCGTAATGGTTTCATGTGCTAATGTGCAATAAATTTTCCTAATTCCGTGTTTGAATGGTCAATTGCAATTGTGTGCACTAAAATCAAGTGTGTGCAATCTAATTGAGTGTGTGTACACCTACTTTTAGGGGTGTGTGCACTATTTTGCCCTTGTGTGTGCACTAAAAAATCAATGTGTGCATGATGATTTTGCTAATATGATGATTGATTTGTGTTGTGGTCATGTCCAATTAAAGATTTGTGTGTTCAATTTGCAAATTTGACATGATTAACACTTGTGTGAGCGCACCTAAAAATTGGTAAAAACTATCAATTCTTTGTGTGTGTGTGTGTGTGTGTGTGTGTGTGTGTGTGTGTAAAAGTGGTTAATGCGCATGATTAATCCACAATTTGATTACAAATTTGATGTGTGTAATGCTAATTGTGGTATTTTTTTGGCTCAAAAAAGGGATTTAGACATTTGAATTGCGTCAAATTTTGACCTAATTTTACAGGTGTAATTGCCTAGTTTTGATTTTTATGGATGAAATTAATTGACGATTAAATCAATGTGCTAATTGAGTTCTGGTTTTGCTGCACTAATTCCCTATGTGGACAATTTTTAGAAAATCTTCCGGTATTTTTTGGATACTTTTTGTAAAAATTTTGCATTGATTATTGAAAGTGTTGAAAGTGTATTTTACGGCTAATCCATACGTTAATTCTAATAGATTCTACACAGTGAAAGCGATAGAAATGATCATCATGTGGGTTATTCATCTAAGATAGTATGTGAGAAATGTAGATATGAGAGAAGTGAAGAGATGAGAAGTTTCCCTCCCAAGCCCTATTCTTGCCCGTAGGCAATAAGGATACTGCGGGGAGAGATGTACCTGTAGAAAAGAGAACCTAGAATTTGCAGAGAGGATGAATTACTAAGAATGAGAGAGATAGGTTTGCTTTAGGAGATGAGATTAGATACATATATATATGTTGGATTAGAGATGAAAAAGAAAACAACAACAAATCAAGAAAACATCAATGTAGAACACATCTTACTTGACAAACCCTTTGGCACCATTATTGATGGAGAGAGAAGAAGAGTGGATAATTCCACTTGATTGATACACCAAGTGCAAGACCTTCTTTGATTAGAGTTGATCTTCCAAGGTTAGCTTGTTACAAGAATGGCTAGTCTCCCTTTAGGAGAAAGTGTAGGCTTGGGCTTATGTTAATGGCTACACAATTAGGCATTACTACTCACTCCCTCAAGAATTCCTCTCATCAATGGCTTGAATGCTTGCGTTCTTTCCAAGGAAGAAGAGGTCCCCTTTTATAGGTGAAGGGAACCCCCAAGGGTTTACACAAGAAGAGAGGAGCCACTGTGAACATGAATTGGAAAAGTTGGAAATGAGCTGTCCTTGCATGATGTGGGCAGACTGGGGTCCAGTATTTTGATCATATCTCCTCAACCGTGGTTCCAAATAAAAAAGTAAAAATATGGGCAAAAACTTCAGCTCATTAGCTACGATTTTCATTTTAAAATCGTTTTCTAATTCGGATTGGAACCTTGTGTAAAAAATTCATCAACATAGGGTCCATTTATGGCAGCAAAAGTCTTCATGTGGTCTCCTTAGCTTAGACTTTCATTTAATTCCAAAGGACACCTCATGCCATATGAAAGCATGACATTGCTCCTTGACAAAGTTTTGTAATCATGCTTGCAATAATGCATTAAAATAAGTGTATCTTTGAAATCATGCCACCTAGTGTCCCACTAGGATTTGATTCTCTCTTAGTAGCTATTTAAAAAGAAATATAAGAAAAGTATAAAAAATACATAGAATATATATATATTGGAGTTTACCCTAGATATAGGATCTAGCTAGGGTGTGAGATGATAATGAAATAGTAGAAATAAAGAATCAATGCTTTTTGCCCCAAGTTAAAGAGGCGGAGCTATTGATGCTTTTCCCATAGTATTTTCTGATGGTAAAGTAAGGATATGTTACCCTTGAGAAAAATAATAGGATGAGATAGAAGGCTTATTATTATACTTAAATATGCATATGTACACTATAGGAAATATAATTATGTATCTAAAAAAATACAAAATAGATCTTGTGGCATGCGTTCCCACTATGTACGTGTCACAACACGACATCCACCCCCTCTAAACCTGCACATCCTCCGGTATGTGCCACATTGTCTCTTTGTAAGATTAGACCTCTTGTACATCTTTCTTGTCTTCTTCTTCACTGGATGATTCCAGAGCTTCATGTTCACTTTGATCTTCACCTGTGTTTTTCTCTTCTTCCTCATCCATATCTTCTACATCATTGTCTCCTCTTCTCTTAAACATTTTAATCCTTTTTCCTGCAATGGGAATCTTTACTTCTGTACCATCTAGTTCAGACAAGCTGTAAGTAGCATTTTCATGCACATGCTTTACAACATATGGTCCAAACCATCTTTTTGAGAACTTACGCATGACTGTGTGCTGGTTATCAAGGCTACTATCATACACTAAAACCCAATCACCTTTGTCAATTGCTTTGCTCCTGAGTCGATGTCGCTTATCAAAGTAGTCCTTGTTTTTCAACCTTGCATTTTTTAGTCGTTCTTTTGCAGTTTCAATGTCTCCAATTCTTCTCTCTAGCTGCCTTATACGCAGTGCAAGGAGATCTTCCCTACTAAGCCCCTCTTGCCAAGGTAGTACATTCCATGTGGGAATTGTATCCTCAATCGGCATCACTGGCTTTTGACCATGCATTAGCTCCGCAGGCATGTAGCCAGTTACTGAGCTATGTCTTGTACGATCAGCCCATAAAGCATATGGTAACAATTTTGGCCACTCACCAACTCTTCCTTCGCAAGCCTTGGCCAAAGCTTTGATGATAGGAGGATGCCCTCTTTCACCCTTTCCATTGCCTTCAGGGTTGTAAGTTGTAGTAAGAGAAAGCTTGATCCCTAATCTAGAAAAGAACTCCCTTGCTTCTTCGGCATCCAGTTCACCTCGATCTGTAGTGATTTTTCCCACACAACCATAACGGCAAATCACCTCATCAAGAAGGAATTTGCACACAGCTTCTGTGGTCTTAGCTCTTAATGCTCTTCCTTCAACCTGGTTAGTTAGGTCCTCTCGTGCAAGAACCAAGTATCTCATCTGCCAGAGTCCTAAAGGCATCGTGACTAGATCCACAACCCATTTATAGTGCATGGCTAGTGGATATGTAGGGTGCAATCCATCATGATGTCGAACATTTGAATACATTTGACAAGTTACACATGACTCTACAAGCTGAGATACATCTTTATACATACCCCTCCACCAGTATTTTTCTTTCAAATTGGAGAAGGTTGCCCACACACCCCTGTGTCCAGCCCATAGACTCTCATGAAACTCTTGCATGAGCTTTACTTGAGTCTCTTTTTTACATATAACCCATAGTGGTGTAGCACCCTTTTGTTTAGGATGCTTCCACAAGTATCCATCCCTTAAAAAGTACCCATATGCTTTCCTACGTATCCTCTTGAATTCTTGTTCAGACCAATCATCCTGTTTTGTTAGAGTACTCAAGTACCTTCCAATACAAAGCCAATCACCTTCATAAAGATCTTTCAAGAACAATTCAAGTGAATTAGTCATGCAGACATTGTTACCTTTGACATGAGAGATAGAATAGAATTTTGTGCCTACATCATCTCCCTCATCAATCATTTGTGACCCATCTTCATACCTTGTCCTTGATAGCATATCTGCCACTGTATTTTCTTTACCTGCAATGTGCTTAAACTCGGGATTTAAGGACTTAATGTAGGCAATCCACCGCAACATAGCAATGTCTGGTGTTGAGCAGCTTGTAATCATCCCAAGAAGTGGTAGACAATCTGTTTCTACAACCACACATGCACCAATTAGGTACTCTTTCCCACTTTTCAAGGCTGTAACCATACCCCATAACTCTCTCTTTATCTGTGGATAGTTTCTTTGGCGAGCACTTAGTACCTTTGCTCCAAATCTTACCACATACCTGTGTCCTTCTTTGTCATCTTGCCCTATTGCCCATCCAATCCCTGTAGGACTGGTATCTACTGTCACAATCACTGGCCTTTGACACTCATAGTCTACCTTTCTCAAAGTCGTTGCTGACTGGAGTAACTCCTTTAGCTTTTTCATGGATTTTACATGTGCTTCTGTCCATTTAAACTTTTGATTCTTTCTAAGCAGCTGATAAAGAGGATCAGCTACATGTGCATAATGTGGAATCCAAATAACATAGAAGACACATGCTCCCAGAAACCTTCTAACCTCAGTGATGCTAGTGCATGTTTCTTTCATTCTTTGGATGGCATCTACCTTTGATGGACAAGGTTTCCTACCATATGGCCCGCACATGTGCCCCACAATGAGCACTTCTTTGACACCAAACATAGACTTTTTCCCTGACAATGTAAGATTCACTTCTTCCAACCTAGACAAAATTTTATCACAATCATTTATGTGATTTACCACAAACCTGCGACATCCCTTGAGATCCAAAGCTTCATCTTTGTCACTTTCTTCACATCCTTTGATAGGCAAATCATCAATGAAAGGCATTGTGATTTGAGGAATAAAGTCACGTAAGACCTTATTCATCCCATTCATCATATGTGCAACCGAGTTGGTTGCTCCCTGTGGCAAGGTACACATCCTTACCAAACCCAAAGGTTTCCTCATGGTTGTCAAGTCTCTGCTTTCGATTGCAAGCTGAAATTGATCATACCCTGAGTAGAGATCCTCCATTGAGTAGATTGCCCTCCCTGCAAACGCCTCTGCAAATTCATCCACAATTGGACCTGTACATACATTTCTAATTGTCACCTTGTTCACTGGTTGCATATCTTGGATGAAGCGTAGAGAACCATTCTTCTTTGGAACTGTGAACCACCTGTTTGAGTATGGAGCACAAGAAGGCTCCAAGATTCCCATTTTGATTTTCTCATTCAGTAGCTCTACTAACTTTGGCAAATGAGCCTTTGGAACCGGAATAGGCCGCAGATTCCAAGGCACATGAGGTATTGTGAAAATTACCATAGGAGCTACAATATAAGGATCAACACATCCTATCTCATGTGGCTCAAATGCAAAATCCTTACCATGCTTTGAAAGCATTTCTTTGAATCACTTTGTCTCCTCCTGTGTTAGAAACTCCTCGCAACCAATCTGCAACTCTTGAAAGGATTCCTTTGTGAAGGTATGCCCGATCTTTTTAGGATTCCGCAAACTTGGTTGTAAAGAAGCCTGTTCAATCTTTTCCTTGTTGTTGGGTGGTAAGGGTGAAGCTATTGGTTTCACCTTCTTTGCTACACTCTTGTATTTAGTTTCAACATGGACTTCTGGGCCAACTGTTTGGCTTTCTTTAAAGGCTTCTATTACTTGATACATTTCCATAGACCAAACTTCCACAACTTCATTTTCAAGATGCAAACTAGACCTCATTATAGCATCGAGCTCACCCATAGTATCTACAAAAGAAACTTGTTCACACAAACCCAAAACATTTTCAGTAGGCTTTAGCAACCCACTCTTTTTCATGCCTATTTGTACATTATGCACATATTGCCTCTCATATCTCTTCAAATCTTCAAGTTTTGTAAAACATACTGATCCATTCCTTGTTACCAAGGAACTCATTGAGAAAGTTTCACCTATTTTTGGATCAGGTGAGACCCTTTTTCTTTCTGTACCACTGCAATCCCGCTTTACAATGGTACTTGGCAAAAACCCATCATTTCTCTATGATCATGAGCTCTTTGCTTACCTTTGGTAGAGGATGTTCTCTGAGGTTGTCACGATTTCTTTCATGGTTTACACAGACTGTGAGAAATTGGACAGCTCGTTTACCATCTTTGCTACGTATTCTAGCATATGCTGAACCATCGTCCATTACCTTTGTTTCCATTCGAACTCCCACAATGTAGGGTTGTCCAAGGATGAGATGATATGAAGATGTATCTTGTACAAAGAAGTTTTGGTCAATCTTTACATCACCTATTGTTACCTTCACACCTGGACATGCTGCATACAATTCACCGGATGAATTGTTTGCCACTTTTACCATCCAGCCATGATCTGTGTCCATCGGCCATTTGCACTTGTTGTAGAGACTCTTTGACATTATGTTTATTTCTGAACCATGGTCAATCAAGGCAACAAATGGCTCTTCAAGATTACCTACCTTGACTAAAGTTTCTGTAGTAGCCCTTGCCCAATGACTTCGTGAATAGTAACTCCTAGGAATATCTTCAACTTCTTCATCATCATTTGAGAAATACACTTGCTTCACTCTCCCACTAGATTGGTAGCATCCTACCACAGCTCCATCATTCTCCTTATTTTGCAGTTGCATCCCTTGTGTCTTTGAGGTTTCCCCTTCACCCTGTGGACGAGAAACTTCAGCAAGGGTTTGCCTCTTCCTCTTGATGATGTCAATGAACTCCTCATGGAATTCACGCTTTGCAATGCCAAGAACTTCTCCCAGAGTAAACTCAATCTTGCTATTCAAGATCCTTTCCTCCAAGACTTTCTTTAAATCTGTAGCAACCTCAATATCAAATTGTAGTTTATAAGTTGGGCCTTTTGTCTTACCTTTCGTTGACTCTTTCTTCTTTCCTGTTGTAGACTCCTCCATGAGTACTTCAGGTGGAGATGCTCCTTTTGTTGAGGGTTTTTGAGAAGGAATTGAGTCACTTATTCCCCCAGTTCTAGAAGCTCTTTTTGATGGTCCTTCATCAGCATTCTCACGTCTGCACTTCTCTTCTACAATTGCCTCATTTTGTTGGCATTTTGTAATGTAGGCATGCACTGACAATGAGTCCACTGGATCATTCCATCCTGTTTCTAGACGTATGCAATCACCTGCTTCATGTAGAATCTCATTTTTAAGCTTTCCCTTTTTAGCTAATTGCATGACATTTGGCCAAATTTGACCATGATGGTCACTCACCTCTTCATCACAAAAATGCTCAATTTTTACTCCATAAGTAGCTGCCTCAACTGAAGAGGTGGCATGCTTAGTTGCCATATCTTCAACTAAGGTTTGCATTCCCCCCTTCCCAAAGTTAGTTCTCAAGGGTAGACCTGTCTCTCTTAAGTGGATTTTACCATCCTTAAAAAAGACAACATCTTTTGACAAAGCATCACTAAAATCATCACAATCCCTTCTTACATGGTCTGTACTATCATACCAAATACATCTATTAACAAACCCTTATTTGGGCTGTTGTCTTTGCGTAGGAAGTGGCCCTGATGGTTGGCCTTTTTCTTCAATCTTTGCAAACTTTACCTTCAAGTCACGCATTCCCTTCACAAGCTCATCTAGCATGGACTCATCAAACTTAGGAGCGATAAAAGTAGGCTTTACCATTTTGTCACAAGTTGAGGTGGAAGGACTTGTAGTGTTTACTACCATCTTGTCCCTTCTTCTTTGTCGTTTGGCAAGCAGTGAGACAGCACCTTCAACCTCATTCCAGTCGGTCTTTAGTCCTTGCTCAGCATCTTTATCTTCAAGAAGAAGCTCCAAATTTTCTTGAAACTCTTTACTTGCAGCTTGTAAGAAAAGATCTGTCTTCTCTGCATCTAGTGTGGCCCTTTCTGTCCTAGTGAGTTGTGCATAGCGCCGTTCAAATTCCCTAAGTAGCTCTGTTATTGATAGTCCTTGCTTTGGCTTGACTACCCATTCTATGAATGTTCTTTTGGTCACTTTCTCCGAGTCCTCCATGAAATATTCCTCCTTTAAAGCTACTTTGAGTTCTTCCCAATTTCTCCCATGCCCATCTTTAATTGCCCTAACATGCTCCCTAATTTCTGGAGCAACAACTAGCTCAAAGCTTTCAATCATCTCACCTTCTGGCACGCGATGCAGCTCCATCTCCTTCACATACTCGCGTAAGTACTTGGTTACATCTTTGCCATTGAACTGATCCATTTTGTTGACGACCGCTTGTATGGCCTTCGTTGCTGAAATCTCCCTTCTTTCAGTAGCATGTTGTTGTTGCATGAACATTGCAAATGCTTGAAACATTTGCATTGTTGCTGGGTCAAAATGCATACCCTGTTGCTCAACATGATCACCCATGGTTACCCACAAACTCTCACCCTAGCAGATTTGCGTCGGGTTCACCAAAAATATGTCGAGAAATTTGCGGTCTTGCCAGAAAAGCACCGGGCTTATGGCTGTGAGAGTTTGTGAGAGAACTCAACAAAAACTATATGAAGGAGTTAAACCATAGATGCCATGAAGACTAGGGTTTGGAAAGAAGTGCAATCAAAGAAGACTCACTCTTTCTCTCTTGCATTCACACATACAAAGAAAGAACGCAAAAGAGAATGTCAAAACAATACGAAGATGAAAACATCAAGGCTATGGTCATATCGTATCATGGGCAATATGAAAGGGTTAATGGATGAGTTAATGGCATTCAATCTTGGCTAACCAAATAGGCTACGAATTGTTCTTTGGAATTGTAGTTTTGTGCTTACCATAATATATATATTTTGTCTAGTGATTGGGATTAATTGTGTGTACAAATCCTCTTGGTTCATAGCAAGATAACTACGCTTACATCAAAAGAAAAATTATAGTCTATGAGAGGTAGTATGATGGGATCCGGTGATAGAAGTATTTCATTGAGCCTTTCAGGGCCAAAGAGAAACACTATACGTTGTTGAAAGTGTATTTTACGGCTAATCCATACGTTAATTCTAATAGATTGTACAGAGTGAAAGCGATAGAAATGATCATCATGTGGGTTATTCATCTAGGATAGTATGTGAGAAATGTAGATATGAGAGAAGTGAAGAGATGAGAAGTTTCCCTCCCAAGCCCTATTCTTGCCCGTAGGCAATAAGGATATTGCGGGGAGAGATGTACCTGTAGAAAAGAGAACCTAGAATTTGCAGAGAGGATGAATTACTAAGAATGAGAGAGATAGGTTTGCTTTAGGAGATGAGATTAGATACATATATATATGTTGGATTAGAGATGAAAAAGAAAACAACAAAAAATCAAGAAAACATCAATGTAGAACACATCTTACTTAACAAACCCTTTGGCACCATTATTGATGGAGAGAGAAGAAGAGTGGATAATTCCACTTGATTGATACACCAAGTGCAAGACCTTCTTTGATTAGAGTTGATCTTCCAAGGTTAGCTTGTTGCAAGAATGGCTAGTCTCCCTTTAGGAGAAGTGTAGGCTTGGGCTTATGTTAATGGCTACGTACAATTAGGCATTACTACTCACTCCCTCAAGAATTCCTCTCATCAATGGCTTGAATGCTTACGTTCTTTCCAAGGAAGAAGAGATCCCCTTTTATAGGTGAAGGGAACCCCCAAGGGTTTACACAAGAAGAGAGGAGCCACTGTGAACATGAATTGGAAAAGTTAGAAATGAGCTGTCCTTGCATGATGTGGGCAGACTGGGGTCCAGTATTTTGATCATATCTCCTCAATCGTGGTTCTAAATAAAAAAGTAAAAATATGGGCAAAAACTTCAGCTCATTAGCTACGATTTTCATTTTAAAATTGTTTTTCAATTCGGATTGGAACCTTGTGCAAAAAATTCATCAAAATAGGGTCCATTTATGGCAGCAAAAGTCTTCATGTGGTCTCCTTAGCCTAGACTTTCATTTAATTCCAAAGGACGCCTCATGCCATATGAAAGCATGACATTGCTCCTTGACAAAGTTTTGTAATCATGCTTGCAATAATGCATCAAAATAAGTGTATCTTTGAAATCATGCCACCTAGTGTCCCACTAGGATTTGATTCTCTCCTAGTAGCTATTTAAAAAGAAATATAAGAAAAGTATAAAAAATACATAGAATATATATATATTGGAGTTTACCCTAGATATAGGATCTAGCTAGGGTGTGAGATGATAATGAAATAGTAGAAATAAAGAATCAATGCTTTTTGCCCCAAGTTAAAGAGGCGGAGCTATTGATGCTTTTTCCATAGTATTTTCTGATGGTAAAGTAAGGATATGTTACCCTTGAGAAAAATAATAGGATGAGATAGAAGGCTTATTATTATACTTAAATATGCATATGTACACTATACGAAATATAATTATGTATCTAAAAAAATACAAGATAGATCTTGTAGCATGCGTTCTCACTATGTACGTGTCACAACACGACAACGTCAGTAACGTGGCGAATCTAGTATCCTTATGGTAAGTCAACTTTCCTTCCCCTTTCCCAAAAAACATATGAGCATCGATCGGTAACGCGGCTATATGATCTTCGTATGCAAGCCATTATTTCTCCTTAGATTCGGGCGGCACTCGATTGGTAACGCGGCTAATAGAATGTCGTTTGTTAGAAGCTTCTGTTTTTTAATAAATGTGGCCTTTACGTTGTTAACCTGGCCGTACGAACGTCATATAATTTGTATGTACATGTGCAATTAATTTTTTAAGTATTAAGTATATGAAATACTTGGTCGGTAACGCAGCTGTGAAGAGTATTTCATATACAAATGTTTGAATTGTTTGATTTTATTGTTTTTAAGTGCCCATATGAAGTTATATACTAGCTAATCATATTCAAAAGAATGCTTTATTCATCAATCATCGCTATTTTAAATGCTACATTTACATAAATTATATGCAAAAAAGTATTTGTACATAATTTGCATGTTAAATATTCATTTTTGTCTTTTTTAAGGACCTCAAGCATTATCGCTCTTTTTAATGCTTCATTTACATAAGTTCTTTGTAAAAAATAATTTGCATATTAAATATTCTTTGTATCCTTTTAAAGAGCATCAATTATCATCGCTATTTTGAATGCTACATTTACATAAATTCTATGTAAAAAAGTGTGTGAACACAATTTGTATGTTAAATATTTATTTCTATCTTTTTAAAGAGTAAGACATTCTTTGCAATTTTCTAGCCCGATTTGTATACTTCCAATGTTTTTGAAGTCTTTAAGTCGGTGTGTGCTTTGTTTGAACTAGTGTGTGCGCACGAAGAAAAATATATGTTAAAAATTCAATATATGCTGAAATGTGTCAGATTGTTAACATGTATTGTTTAATTTGGATTAAGTTCTTATAAACCACTTTTTTGATCTGCATTTTACTCGTGTAACAGATTGCAGTTTTAAGTGAAGATTGTTTTCAATTTTTATCAATATTTCCTTGCACATTTCTTAAAGTCTTCAAGTTGTGATTAAGGGTTTTCCTGAAATAGTGTGAGAGTGTTAGTGCCATTCGCGACCATGAATTTGTATTTGATATGCTATTTTTTTATTGTCCAGTGCAAATATGACACCAGATCAAAAGAAAACTATCATGAGTCTCATTCGTAAAGAATGTATTTTGGCAATCGCATCATGTGCAGATGGTCGCATACAACAGATTAGTGAAAGCGATGTCTTCATCAAAGACCTCACTAGCGCTATATGGAAGAACACAGAGTGCAGGTTGCGAGGTGAAGGCCAATACAAGTTGTTGATTCCAGCAGGGATTCGAGAATTTGACCCCCACCACAAGGTTAGGACAGTGTTGGGAAATATGAAAGTATGTTGCAGAGACTTAAAGGAAGATATCCCTTCTGCTTGCAACATATCAAAATTAGAGCTCTGGGATAAATTGTGGGAGGAACAGAAGGTAAAGATGAAGCCTGTGAAAGCGCAGGACCAAGTAGCCTTACCAAGAGATTGAAGATAGCCCAAGATGCGCAAGCAGCTTTGAGAGGTCGATCCGATGCCTGCGGCACCGGCACAATCATGCGCACGACTTTGACTGCCAAGTGTGCTCATCTTGTCAGCGTCCCTCACGAAGCCTTGGTAGAAGGTATGAGGGCTTAAGCAAGATCTTTTGGTGTGTGCACATTGTACACCATCAAAGGCATCTCTTTCTTTCCAGACCACATTACATATGTGGGAAAATGCTACAAGGGAGGGAGTGGGGCGAAATTTGACAGCTTTCAAACAGAGCAAAGAATGCAAACGCTTCACTCCTCCATTGTAAGGTGCATTGGCTTTACCACCGAAGCTCCTTGGATCACAATATTCCCATACTACAATGGGGGTACCGTGGGCGACATGATGTGCCGCTTAACATTCGCTCACGGATTGTTCAGACGACGCATGCACAAGCTTCAACACGGATGGAGGTCATTACCTACAGCAAATCATCCTATACAAAAGATAGACACGGCATGGATCAAAGCAGTGATCAAGCAGATGCTAGTCATTTGTCACACCTTAATCGATGGCGTTGCGACTATCCACTCAATCGGGATAGTGCACAGTGACCTGCATAATGTTGAGCTTTACTCGCACAAATAAACCCCGCATCGGCATCATTGATTGAGGGATGATGCTCAGAAGCCAGCTAAGCATGCAACAATTAATTATCTGCATCCAAGTGCACAGTCAGACTCTACAATTTTGGAGGCACAGAGAGTAGGGGATGCAGAGATGGCTAAGCGACCATGGATTGCTCCAGAACTATATGATCCACGGTGCACATATGCATACACAAAAGCGAGCAATATTTATGCATTGGGCTATGTATTTGACATGCTGACAGATTTTTGGAGTGCAGCGAGAAAATTTTATTTTCCATAAGAAGTTTTTCACCACCCAGACGAAGATGTTATGAGGGATATTCGAATTAAAGTGGATTGTTGGATGAAGTTAAAAGAGTGGGAACATAGAATAAATGCATCTTACGTGTTGATATTTTTCAAAGAACATTTAAAGATATACCCTAACCCTATCCAACGTCCCCTTGTTGAACTTGCACCATCATTTTATCCGATCTAGACATTTTTATTATATACATCTGCCTTGTCCAGGGTATTCTATTTTTTATTGAAGTGTATTATCTGGTTTGAAGTGGTTCACCTCCTTAAATCAATTATCTTTAATCATTTCAAATTTATCGTGTTGAGTGTCAGTATTTCAATTACATCCGGCAATTGTGATTTTGTCTAGTCGCATCAGTTGTGGTTTGATTTAGTGGATTATGTCGTCTTATGTAGTGGACGAAAAGTTTCTATCTTTTGCATTTGTGAGGTTGTTGAATCATGAGAAGATATATTTTCCAATGATATTGAATATTTGTCTATCTTATTGATTTCAGCTCCAAGAGAAAATGGCCAATGAAGAACAAGATATTGGCACTCAATCAGTGCCCTGATGATCAACAACAAGCGGCTGTTATTGCATTTTAGCGCATGAAGTCTCTAGCACACAGTATGTCGTCACAACAAGGATGTACACTAATCAACGACTCTCAAAATGGGCAAATCCAAACCACATGCAATGGAAAGAGATCAATAAAGAAGTGACGAAGGACATGATCAAAACAAAATGGCCATGTGAGGATGCAGAGATCAAGAAAGGAAGGTGTAAGGTTTAGAAGTACAACCATGATGCGATCAAAGAAAACGCTGAGAGGATCTACTAATGGGTGTCATTACAGCTTTCTTACATGGTGATCTTAACGAAGAGATTTATATGGAGCAACCTGAAGGGTTTGTGCTAAAGGGCAAGGAACATTTGGTCTATAAACTTCTGAAAAGTCTCTATGGCTTGAAGCAATTGTCCAGACAATGGTATCAAAAGTTTGATGCATTTATGCTCTCCCTAGGCTATAAGCGCAGTAATGAGGATCCATGTCTTTACGTGAAAAGACAAACAAATGGATAGCTTATTATGCTTATCCTTTATGTAGATGACATGCTTATTGCTGGTCATTCTAAGAAGGACATTGCTGACTTGAAAACCAAGCTGAAAAGTCAATTTGACATGAAAGATTTGGGTGAAGCCAATCACATTTTGGGTATGCGCATTACTCGTGATCGTAAGAAGAGGTTGTTGTACCTTTCTCAAAAACAGTATGTGCACAAGGTTCTTGATCGTTTCAGCATGCAGAAGGGGAAGGCCTTGAGTACTCCATTGCCTGCATATTTGAAACTTAGCAAGAACAATTGTCCTAAATCTGCTGAGGAAAAAGCTGCGATGGCTAAGGTTCCTAATGCTTCATCTTGTGGTAGTCTCATGTATGCCATGGTGGCTACAAGACCTGACATTGCACATGCAGTAGGAGTTGTCAGCAGATTTATGTCTAACCCTAGTAAAAAGAATTGGGATGCTATCAAGTCGATTCTTAGATACTTGAGTGGAACTACAAATGACAGTTATGCTACGGTCGTGGAGAGTCATCCATTCAGGGATTTGTAGACATTGATTATGCAGGCTCTGTTGACAGTTGTAAATCAGCAACAGGTTGGATTTACACATTTGTTGGTTCTGCTATTTCTTGGAATCTGTTCTTCAAGATTGTACATCAATTTCTACCACAGAGGCAGAGTATGTTGCATTGAGTGAAGCATGCAAAGAAGCTATTTGGCTTGCTCGCCTAGTGAAAGATCTTGGATTGGAACAGTGTATACCAGTTCTTCATTGTGACATTCAGAGTGCTATTGCCTTGGCTAACAATCCTGTGTTTCATTTC
The DNA here is from genome assembly GCF_014529385.1 of Adiantum capillus-veneris. Taxonomy (NCBI): domain Eukaryota; kingdom Viridiplantae; phylum Streptophyta; class Polypodiopsida; order Polypodiales; family Pteridaceae; genus Adiantum; species Adiantum capillus-veneris. The sequence continues at coordinate 60,198,980 of NC_140950.1, forward strand.
AGAACAAAAATCATTGATGTGAATTATCACTTCGGTCGTGAATGCCTGGCAAACAAGAGCCTTGATTTAGTGAAGATTCCTATGTCAGAGAACACTGTGGATGCACTCACTAAGAGTCTCTCTAGCCATCAGTTTCAGCACTATTGTGAGTTGATGGGCATTGGGTGAAGAGTGGTTCTCTTCCATTCTTATAGTCTCCCACATTGGCCATCAAGCGGGAGAATGTTAGGTTTAATGGCCATGTGGCCGACCGCCCATCACTAACTGCCACTAACCACAAGTGTACAGGTATACACTTGTGTGAGCCACTAAGACTAAGTACAATGTGTATTGTGTCTTAGTGCATAAGATAAGAAAATAAAGAAAGGGGACACATAGTACGTTGGCTCTCCCCCTTCAACCTGTGTGTGTGGCTACGGTGTGTGTGTGTGTGTGTGTGTGTGTGTGTGTGTGTGTGTGTGTGTGTGTGTGTGTGTGTGTGTGTGTGTGTGTGTGTGTGTGTGTGTGTGTGTGTGTGTGTGTGTGCGCGTGCGCATTCCTCTTCTGTTGTGCTCCCAACTCCTCCCCTTCAATTAACTCCCAAAGAGAGAGAACCTAAATAAGGAACCCTAAATTCCACAGACACTAGTATACTTTGATATTTCTAATTGTCACTCACACACAAACATCCACGGCTCTGTAAGTCCAAGGACCCCGTGGAAATGTCTATGTAGGCTCACTCGATAACTTAATTGTAAACGCTTAATTTCCTGCTTTAGAACTCTAGGTCAAACCCAAGTATAGTCGGCATGCAAAGTCTATGCACCGGGGTGCGTAGCTAAAATAGACAACCGTTTCCCGATGGACGCACCAAATGAATGCTTCCTTCCAAGTCTTGTTTATGTAGTCCAAATAAACTAATGGCCCCCTTACCTAGCCTCTAAAGTCTCTAATTTTGGGTAAACAGAACCATGAATACTACTTTCATACACAATTTTTTTCTCCTTACAAATAAACTTACTTTCTCTATTTCCCTTACGTTATCAATTTAACCAATTTTTTTAAGTATACTCGTTCAAAGATTCAAATATTATTTTCGACATTCAAAACCATCTAAATTTTAAATGATTTGCAAACACACATATGAAAAAAAAAATTACACTACCATTGATATAACAAACTAGAATTTTGTATAAAACCCGATCAAATATCCAACTTCCCAACCCGTTGCTTTATCTAAAAATGCATATGCCAATTTGATAATCCTATTTTTGAACTTAAAACTAAATACTTTTAGATAACTAAATTTTTGTTTTTTAAATTCAAGTTTATGTTAAAGTATGATTTCCTTTTTTAAGAGATTTTTATATATATAAAATGAGGAAATTTTATTCATGTTTTTATAAAAACAAAATAAACAGTTATTACTTTACTATTTCAAAGTCGACTCAACTGACCCAATGTTTACTTAATCTTTTGCTGGTGTTATTATCGTCTTCGTCGTCATTCATCGATTTTGGTTCTGTATCGTCTTTGTCGTCACTTCCGCTTGCTTATTCGATAATTAAAATGGCTCTCTTTGTTTCTCTCAAAATGACTCTCTCTCTCTCCTTTTCTCTATCTATTTCCCTTTCTGTCTTACTCTTACTCTCATACACACATGCAATATCATTATCACACACACGCGCGCGCGCGCGTGCGCTCATTCACACTCTAACTTGCAATCCACTCCATTTCTTTCTTGTAATACTCCCAAGAATCCTTACTACAGAATGAATCTCTTGTTCTCTCTCTTACTCCATCAATACTCACATCAAGTAATTCAATCTCTCTCTCTCTCTCTACTTTTGTGCTACAGTAAAGACAATACTCTCTTTCTCTATCTGACTCTCTTACTGGCTCTCATATGTATAGTTGCAAGTACACACGCACAAGGTTCTTTCTCTCTCTTGCTAATGCTCACATACACAGGCAATTGATATGCACATGTACTTGCTCTCTTAGACAATTATATGCACAATACTCTCTCTCTCTCTCTCTCTCTCTCTCTCTCTCTCTCTCTCTCTCTCTCTCTCTCTCTCTCTCTCTCTCTCTCTCTCTCTCTCTCTCTCTCTCTCTCTCTCTCTCTCTCTCTCTCGCCATGACACAGAATGTAGAAATAGTTCGCTCTCTTTGCGATTCTCTATTTCTATCGAAGGAGGTCAACTCTTTCTCTCTCGCTCCTCCAAGATATCAACACACACACACACACACACAGATCAAGCTCTCATTTGCTCTCTTCTAGCTGAACCGATGCACCTTCTCTCTCACTATAACTTGCTATGCTCCCGATAACCAAGGCAAATACATACTCTCTCTCTCTCTCTCTCTCTCTCTCTCTCTCTCTCTCTCTCTCTCTCTCTCTCTCTCTCTCTCTCTCTCTCTCTCTCTCTCTCCAGATCAGCACTACACAGCAAATTCTACAGAAAAGTTCTCCTTCTAATGTTGTAGGTACTAATGTTTGTTAACTCTCTGTCTCTCTCCTTCTTGCTAACTACCAAGAAATCCCTCTCTCTGTAACTTGCGTTGGAGGGTATTCATTCTCTCTCACTCACTATTCACACACAAAAGGTTCTTTCTCTCTTATACTACCCCTATACACACACACACACATACACACACACAGAGGCTATTTCTCTCACTAGCACTCCCTAACTACCTGGAAGTTCCCCCCTTCTGCTAGCGTTATTCTCCCACTCGCCCTCTCTCTCCACTAGCGACTCTTTGCTTTTGCTTGATAACAGAAAAACAGACCCTTTTTTAATTATTATTTTAACTCTTTCTCCTATGGTCTCCAAGACGCTATTCCCACCTCTTAAAAAGGTTTAACGTCCGTAGGTACAATCCCACGAGATCTTAAAGATCTATCCAATCAAGTGCTAAACTCACTGACTTCTCTCTCTTAAAGCCTATCCAAAGCGTCAAGTACCAACTCCAACCTTCCCTATTTCTCTTACATATGCTCGGCACTAGTAGGGCTAAGAAAATACATTTTCCATAATGGTTGAAGATAAGGGCAAACTTGCAATTCTCTCAATTTTTAGGTCAAAAATGAAAGCTTTTACAGGTAATTTCACTAAAACTAGAGTAAATTTCCCACTTTCCTCAAAGGCAAACTAAAAATGTAGCTAGAATTTTACAATTTTGGCCAGTTAACATAAACTGTACTCCGTTTTTTAAACACGGGTTGGCAAACCCTTTCTCTCTCTTTTCCTTCTTGCTCACTAAAATCGGCCATAAGAAGTCAATTTATGTTAGCAGTCTTGACACTCCTAACAGACCTAAAAAATCTATCCATCAAAGTCTTGAACTCAAACGTTCCTACTAAAGAGGAAACATAGAGAGGATATCAAAGGTTTAATTTGGTACTACGGCCACAGTTTAAGAAAACGTTCACTACGAACGTGTTTTCAAATATTATTCATAAAATTTATTCAAGAAAAATCAAAATTGATTGAAACAAACTTAAAACACGGTCTTAATGCAACTAATTAACATGCGTATGCTTTCAAAATTCTCCTGTAGACCCCGAATAACCCAAAAATGTTACAAAATGTCAAAATATCGTGGAGTTTACACTAGCCACACAAGAAAAGCTTACACTTGTGTTTGGCTTTAGTGGGAGAGTCTCGAATAGATACGAGCTGATGCAATGGATTTAGGGACCACAAATGCTTGATCATGGAGGAGCAATTGAAAGTACTATGTACCTCGCTAAAGGTTTATGCTCACTAAGACTCAAGGACGAGTCCAATATTTCAAAGATCCTAGATAAAGGTCCCATATTGTTTAACAACACTACGGTCTATGGAGTACTATGGGAGCCCGTTTTTTATTCAATAGAGTCCCTCCAGGGGATACATCCACCAAGTTTGTGGGGCTGCCAAGTTGGCTGTGGGATAATATCAGGATGCTTGCCTGTCAACTAGGCACTCCCTTGTTTGTTCCTAACAAGAGAGGCCATGGCAGGGTCACTGCAGAGAAACTCAATGCCTTCCCGATTCTTTCCAGCACACTTGATTGTCCATGGTAAAATGAATTGCAAACTAGAACTGCCATTCTTTTGTGCAATGATCCACAGCACATATCCCCTAGTGATCTCAAGAATTGTCTTTTTCTCCTTTGCTTTTTGTAGCAGGAGATTTAGCCATTGCGTAGAATTCGTGAAGAGAGATCTGTAGATCTCATCCGTAATGTTATAATGAGACTTACATTCATCCCATGAAGTAAGTGTTGTTGCTGATGGATCTAGATCTTTAAATGCCATCAATATTTGATGCTCAAAACCTGCAACTAAAGACACTGGGAGCAATAAACTCTCGTCAAGAGGAGTGAACACTTGGGGTTTGGATATCTTAATGAAGAAGAGTCAGATGTTGTTTTTATTCTAGGAAAAATGGTTTTGGTGCCACTTTGGTAATACTTGAAGGGTTGTTTTAACAAACTTGTGATGCTGTGGGACGTGTGTCTAACCTCTCTATCCTATCTTATTGCAATTTTAGCAAGAACCACGATTAAATTGTCAATCCATGGAATGAAGCTGACTCGACTAGTACATGGAGGCTACAAGAGGTTGTCAATCTCTCAAAAAACAACTAACAACTCGCATCTAACTCAAGCTACACTCAAGTGACTGAAATCACCAAAAGCCAATCGCTCATTGGCAAACAAATCACATCCGTTACAGCATCAAATGACATCCAAACGTAACAAAACTTCTAGGACAAGTTTATAAGACCTAAGCACACATGCCTATGGTCTCAAACCCCACTTTAGGTCAAGTACCAAAATCGCAATTATTAACAACAATGGACTTTTGACCTAGTCGTTTCCGACCCAGAATGTATCTAAATGCTTAGCAATGCTACCCCAATACCCCACCTATGCTTAGTTTTTTATTTTGAAGTGCAAATTCCTACTTATGATGAAATTAGGCCGCGGGTCGGCGACACCAAAAGCTACGAAATACTGTGATGTGTTTACGTCAATGCGTAGAGCTCTTACCTGTGGTTGCAATGCAACAAACACGACTGCAATGTGACAACCGGGGAGGGAATAGGAAGTGCAAGGAGAGAAGTGAGCACCCCCGTTAGCTCATGCTATGTATTTCATTACCCAAAACTTAACAATAACTTATAAAAATTGGTTTTTATACCTTAGCCAAGGTTTTTGGTGGTCAAAACTAATTATCTGGGAGCTCTAACTAAAGATATGCAATGACAGGTTGATACAATTTAGAAGTATGTAGCCTTGGATCATCAATTACAAGGTTTATCCAAAAAATAGGAGTTACAATATTCTCGATTTATCAAAATAATAAATGAGAGCTCCAAAAAATGGTATCCATGGTGTCCATGTTAGCTTGCTGCTAACATTCTCCCCTCCTCGCCTGTGTCATCCCTTGACACAGCTTATGGGATGAAGTAGTCTTCACATTGACGGCTGGTGAGGGGGTCTTTAAGCGCATTGAGTGCCTTTTGATATCTGATCTTTCTCTCTTTATTGGGCACTTGCAAAAACGGCATGGTGACTTTGTTCTTCAGCTCCACTGCTGAGTACCCTACAAAGATGTTAGGTTGTTGATCACTGGCCCAAATATTTTTATTCGCCAAGTGAAGAACCCTGTGTAGAACACTTCTTCAAATGCCAGCATATTGTGAGACGGTAAAAACATACACCTGGTGTAGAAGCCATAGAGTACTTCTTCGAAAGGTTGGCCACTGAGATCATAGCACAACCCTTTGTTACCCTCGAGGAATGACATCCAAGGGGCACCTGCTTGCTCTGGCTCATGGAACACTTCGATGCAGGTGAGTAGCATTTGGCAGATTTTGTATAACATTGCACATGAAAAATCTGGTAGATTTTTAAAGAATGACATGGCACCCTTTAGGGTTTTCACCATGTACTATTCCGTCGGTGGTTCCTTTTTTGGAGCAGGAAATCTGGGGTGATTCAGCCAAGTTGTCCGCTTCTTTAGTAGTGCCTCATGTGCTATCCAGGTCCTTACTCTTGGTACACGATAGAAAGTAGGATCCTTTTGCAGGGCCACAGGTGCTCTTGTGAACAGAATCAAGTACCTTGGACTCTTGTTCAACCAGCTCAGCCTCCACTTCGGGTGGTCTTGATCTGCACCCTCGACTTACATGTCAGTGTAAAGCCTTTCTTTCACTTATAGCAGCTCAACTTTAATCAGAGGATAGGGCAGGGATTGTTGGTGCCATTGCACATTCATTTGATTGGGAGTGAGTTGTGTGACATTGACGGAATGAAGTACTCTCAGCTCCCAATCCATTGTTGTCTTCCATTGTTCATCTACCTCTTGTGTAATTTTTTCCTTCAGTGCATCTTCCTCAGCCTTTGAGAGCTGGACCATTGGCACTGTGTCTGCTTCTGTAATGTGTACTTGAAACTCCTCCTCGCCACTTAGCTCTTCAGTTGGCATTGTCTCCATCTCAGCAAATGAAACCAAGGGGATTTCTATCTGAGGTTGCTCTGAAGTGCCTACCTCTTCTTGTGGTTCTGACCGTCCCTCTCTCAATAGCTGGTTGAATCTTTTGAGTTCAGCTATTTCCTTCAACAGCTCGTCTTTTCTTTGGACCCGCATTAAAACCAGGTCTCTGCGTTGAGACTGCTCCAATTTTATCTCCAGCTCAAGGTCTTTAATCTTCTTCTCTAATGCCTTGTAGACGTCTCTTCCTTTGATCGAGGCCATGGCTGGATTCTCTTGTATTTGACGCAAGAATATTGCCTGATCATTTACTCTTTGTTCTGAGTACTGTACAAAAGCATTTGCCACATCTAACTGTACCTGAATTTTCTAAACTGAGAGGGTTGTAACTTCTGTCAGTTGCTCCTCTTTTTCTTTGCATGCATCTGACAATTTTGTCAGCAACTCACCAAGCTCCTCTATTTCTTTCTACTGCTTATCCCTTGCGAGCTAATGTTGTTCATCTTTCGCTTTCAACTCCTACACTTGCCTTTGTAGATCGGTGATGACATTGAGTCGGTCATCTAACTCCCCTTGGAGTGCGTCAATCGCCATCTCTAATTCCTCAGCCCTTGTGCTACGACTTAGTGCTATTGAGCGAAGTCGTTCAGTCATGTCCTACATTTGCTTAGCATATTCATTCACTTGCAGGATGACCTCGTTGTTTGATTGCCAGTTTTTGTTTTGTGCCAGCTGACTTGATGTTTTTGTAGCTTCTTGTGTGTCCTTTGGCGGCGTCATGACTGTTGGTTGTTGTTGCCCTTGTGGCAATGGCTCATCTTCTTCTGTTTTGTCATCCTGAGGCTTCATGGATGCCTCGGCCTTCTCTTGATGTATTGAGGTAGAGGGTGTTCCCTTGTCCTCCTGTTCTCTTTGTTTCTCTAACTTCTTGTTGTCCTCTAATGGTGGTGGACTAACTGTCCTTTCTGGCTCTTTGTCATGCTCTATTTACTGCTCTTGAGTGGATTCAGCTGCTTGGTGTGCTGATTCCGTTGCTTCTTGTTGTTCAGGCTCTGCTTCTTTTGTTGGCTCAGTTGCTGTGGTTCTAATTGCTAGTGATGGTGGTGGGCTCGGCATGGGGTGATCATGGTGTTCAGAAACAGGAGAAGAGATGCGGAGAGATATGTCACCTTGAGCATGTTGTGCTTCTCCTTGTGCAGTGGCTTCCTCTGCTTGCTTTTACTATCCGATCACCTCTTTAGCTTTCCTTGCCAGTTCTTGTGCTTCCCTCGGCTTAAAGGCTTCTGCTTCTTGATACATTTGTTCCAGGGATTCCATGGGATCTTTAGCCTGCTTCCTAGTGTGATGCTTGGTTCTTGGTCCTTTAAGCCCAATAGGCACCCACTTTTCTGGGTCCTTTCCTTGTGCTTGGTGGCTGCGTTGGTAAGAGTGTTTTTCTCGTTCAAACCTGGCTTGCTTTTGTACGGGTTCTTCCTGGTGTGCTGCCACGGCTTTTCTCTTCATCTCTTCTATCCGCGCCCTCCTTTCCTCATTATCCGATCTTTCACAGCTGTGCCGTTCTGGCGAGCTCTCAGCAGATTATTCATCAGACTTGTAGGATCTCTTGGTAGATCTTGTAGCTCAAGGAGAAGGTTGTGCTAACACTATCCAAGCGTTCTGATCTGGGGCAGGTGGCAAGTTGTCAACCATGCCGATAGCATGGTAAGCAATCCTAGTCAAAACCTCTGGTGCTCCGACGTATGTGATTTTTCCTTCTTTCTTTGTCCCTTTCAATGTGGAAAAAACATATTGTGTGTGGCCAATTGGTTGCCTGGTCGTTGATTTGAGGACTTGCGTAAAGGTTATGGCAATTGCATGATTTGGTGTTGTATACTTTTGCAGCCTCTTAGCAAGGAAGTGGAAGTGCTGGTGGTACAACCTTGCGAGCTCTTCCACCTGTTTGTGAATGAGGTCTGCAAATGTGACCGCAGTGGTTTCTTTGGTGAAAGTTCCGGCCGTCTTCCTATCTCTTTCCCTCATTGTCATTCCTTCTGTTGGCAGTCTGAGTGCTTCTACCATTATCTCCTTGGTGATCACAACTTCAACCTTATTTCCTTGTGTGTCAGAGATCTGAGTGGTTCCATCTTCTTTGATTGTGGATAAAAGCTCATAAGCTTTTTGGAAGTCCACTCCACACAGCTCTCGTTCATAGAAATCTCTGAGTCCTAGCCTTCGGTTGGCTTCTTTGGTCTCGGAATTTGCGGCGACATCATACACTTCTTTTGGTAGAAGTTATAGCTCTACCTGATGTCCCTCTTTGCTCTTGAATCTTTTGATGAACACTGTGGTGTTATGCTCTTCAAGCTGTTCTCTTGAAAGATAGGTTGCCTTGGCGGTTTTGACTGAATCGGGGTCTAGTTGGTATGCTGGTAGCTCTTGAAACTTCTCTTTTTGGTTGAGCTTCTTCTTGGCCCTCTCTGTTGCTTGCATGGCTCCTGTTCAATGAATAGAGTGTCAAAGTTAGCAGATTTGACAGATTTTCCTCTGACATGTCCTTTAGTCTGAAATGCTGACAATTTGGTCCAATTTGCTTCAAATCAATTTTTGAACAAGCATAGATGCATAAAAACATGTAAGGAACAAAATTATAAAGTCCAAACAAAAAATTGCAACAAAAGTAAATAATCACGATTATTTAAAGCTGAGTAAATTTTTCAACTTTTTGCAAATTTGGCATTACAGGCTTGAAGTATATACCAAATAGATACTCTGAGTGAAATATGGGCTCATTTGGATGCATAGGATGAAAATGGTACCAGATTTTGGCTTTAGGTCTCTGAAACAGTAGATATAAAGGAAATTTGAGATTTTGAGCTCCAAATTTATTCAAACTTGGCTAGTGGGCTTAGCACATCATGTACTTTGGATGTATGATGGAAAAATAGCAAAATTCCTCCATTTTGGCATGAAAGTAAATAATCGCTTTTCTACCAAAATCAACATTTTTTGGCACAACTTGGTTCTAAGCATTGTATAGACTTTGTATATGGGATATGAGGTGATTTGGATCAAGAAATGTGATCCATAACTCAGAAATTGGCTTGCAAAGACTTCTTTGCATTTTTTCACAATTTTCCTAGTTATATGTGATCATTTTGGCTCATACTTGAATTAGGTGTGTACAAATGATATGTGAGGTGATGATGCAACTTTCAAGTAAAAAAGTGCAAAAGAAAATAATCACGATTATTTACAGCAGTCACATTTTTCATGCAAAACTTAAAAATTTTGACCTGAACACATTCTATACACCTAAAACAAGTCCTAAATTGAATTTGGTAAATTTTGGTCTTGCCGGCGTCACTTTGTGCTTTGTCGACTGTGAAATCACCAATTTTTGTGACTACACTGCCTGTTGAGTTGGTCAGTCACTTTTGAGGCTTTGGACTTGTCCGCAACATAGTCGTGAAGCAACTCATCCAATTATGGCTCATTTGGAGTCCGTTTGATCTCATATGTCAAATTTAACGCTTTGTAGCCTTCAAGCCATTTTCTGCTTTTCGAGGGCTTTGCTTGATTGATTTCACGAAACCAATCATATACATTGTATATAAACCTCGTAGGCAAGCTGTCTATGGAATCATAACCGAATTCTGTCATCTGTCAAAAACCTAGCTTTTCTACTTGGGACCCCCTCAACCCTTGCTCAATGGTCAACTAATGATATAGAAGGGTTCTATTATGTTAGGACATACTACCATTCAAATCCCATCGGATTTGGTTGAGTTGATAGGCCGCTATGGTCAGTTTTTGATCGTAGGTCTTCATGCACTGCTCGGATTCTAGTTTAGACTAGCTACCGGCCGTACAAAATGGATCATTAATGAGTAAAGAATTTGCCCCTCATGTCTCGTGTCAGACAGCACTGAAAACAAGTGCCTGTAGACTCCAAAGAAAAAGACGCGCAAAAGAGGTCGAAAAGCTCTCTCTCCAAAGGTAACAAGTGGAAATGAGGTGGTTTTAGCCTACCTGGGATATCTATACCCGAACTTCCCAAACCATTTTTCTCCAGGTTCCCCCGTTAGTCCTACTAGACCATGAAATCTATGTTAGAGTCAAAAATTTCCACGATCGGATTCTTGTAGCTCATTTTGCAAGAATTTTGCAAAAGTAGGTCTAGTCGCCTAATTTAGGCTTCCCACTTTCATCTTTCAATTTAATTGAAATTTTTTTTGCTTGTTCACCTTGACTTTCTGATCACCACCATGTCTTCAGTTTTTCCATCTGAGCTCCTTTGCTATTTATTATTGATTTTTGACCTTTTTTTTTTAAATCAAAGAAAATAACAAAATGCGCTAAAAAAGCAAACTGAAAATCCAATAATTAAGAAAATCCATTAAAAAACACAGCTTTATTGTTTTTTGTTGGATTTCTTCATTTTTAAATCTCAATATCGAGAAAAATGATTAAAATAATAAAAAAAGACTATTTTTTGATGGTTTTCTGATAGTATATACACTATGTACACTCATCAGGGAAATATTATCAGCTAAACTTCCCTTGTTGATGAATTATAAGGGCATTATTAATTAATTTTGCAAAAAATCACACATTAACAACGAACTTTTTTCCTCTCTCTTCAAACATTGTCCTTAATTACTTAGTGCCCTTCCACCCCTCTTAGATGGCGTACTCCGAGACGATTGCGTGCATGGGTTGAACAATCGTGTCTTATGCATAGCCTTGGTTGGCTCTACCATGATTTGAAGATCAATTCAGTTCAAACCAATATGCTGTGCAAGAGTTGGGCCTTGAGTAATTAACTCAAGGGTTTTTGATGTCGAGACTTTCTGATGCTATCTTTCAAAGAGCAAATCTTGTAGCTTGTGTGCTCTCTGCTTGATTGTGCCACTAGGATGCTTAAGCACACTGATTGCCTGAGGTTTTGGTATCAACAATGGTTGTTCTCGAGCTTTTTCTCGCCATTGGTAGCTTGGTTTGCTTGGTGCAGAATGGTGTGGTGGAGTCTTTTGAGACTTAACTCTCCGTTGCTTGATTGGTTTTACGGTTTGTGGAGAAGATAAGTGCTTTTTTTTCTTCCAAATCCATTTCATGTTAGGTTCCTTGCTCGGAGAAGCTCGTCTCTGTGTTTTGAGCTTTGCAACCACCTTTGGTACTGTCGATGGTGTTTTAGGCACCTTGATTTGAATCGGCTTATCCTTAAGCTGTGCTTTTGATACCCAAATTTGCATGACTCCTTGCATGCTACTTGTAGAATTTTCTTGTTGAGAGGATGGAGAAGATTGATTGCTTCGTGGTTTTCTTTGTTGATAATTGCCTTTCCATTCCTCCTTGCTTGGGGCAATTGGAACAATGAGTTGTCCGCCTTTAGGTGATAGCCTGAGCTGATTCGTATCCCAATCTGGTACTGCCTTGTATGTTCGCATCCAGGGAATTCCAAGAATCATCATCTCATTCATGTGTTTATCTATTAAGCATACAAACTAATGAGGACATGAACATCCATGTACTATCACGTTCAAGTTGACTACTCCCAATGTTGGTGATGGGTTCTTGTTGCATCCTTTGATAATTGCTATTCTTGTTGTCAATGCTTGACTGGTTACTTTCTTGTATGTGGAATAACTGACTGCATTTACTCAAGCTCCTGTATCGACCAATGCATTCGTGCTATGATTGTTGAGCTGTAATTTGATGCGCAGGTCCATTCCATCTAACCATTCATCATCTGTTGACACGACATCTTTCTGCAATTCTCATTGTCGGTCATCTATTTCTAGAGTGTTGATGGGATTCGGTATCTGTTGATTCTTGAGATCAGCTTTCCTTTGAGTACCTAAAGCCAAGCTTCCTCTTGGGCTTTATCAATAACCTACTGTCGTTTTATCTTTCTTTGCTTGGCTGCATGCATTCTTTCTAGCAATTCATTGGTTAGCAGCAAATTGTACTTCTTTAAACGACATCCACTAATCCAATTAGCCATTGGTTCACCATCTAGGGTGGATAGCTTAACTGCTCTACTTGGAGACACATCTTTAATGATAAACGGTCCGTTTTCCTTTTTCTTAAACTTGGGAATGTGTTGCTTAAGGGAATAGATTAAAACTAAGTTCCCTTTCTTGAAGATTTTTGTGATGAGATGGGAATCAAAAAACTATTTTTGTTTCCACTTTTGTGCATAGATGTAAGCTACAGTAGTTAGCCTTTGCTCATCTAGTTTTTCTAAATCTTCTAGTCTTTTTTAAAATTCATGTCCAGTCCACTCAAGATCCTTAGGTACCCTTAGTGTCGGCAATAGAAATTCTATTAGTCTTAGGGTTCTATACCAATCCCCAACCTTTCCACTTAAGGTTAGGCTTAAAGCATTGCTCTTATGTAGGTCATTGTGTTCTCCTAGATCATCGCATATTTGTTCAAACACTTCGATATGATTTCTCACATCCCCATCTCCACTAAATTTTTGTGTGAGATTGGCTATTTGTACTGCCTTACTTCTAGGCTCTCTATCAGGCATGTTACGCATATTCTCAGCAATAGATCGACCAATAGCTTGAGCAAATGTTGCCAAGTCACCTAAGTGAGCAGGCACCATGGGTGGAGGTGCTCCAAAGACTACATGTGGAGTAGGTATTGGCATTGGGCTTGGCGCATAGGAAGCCCTTGGGTTCCACGTTGGGTACGATGTTGTGCCATGTGGTGGCCCAAAGTTCATATGTGTGGGCCTAGGCATAGCAGACGTCAAATGTGACATGCTAATGCTAGCCGGTATAGTCCCATGGGAATAAGAACTTGGGTGGGTGTTGTGGTTGTGGAGCATAGGTAGTTGAAACAATGGGAGGGGTAGGGACTACAAGAGTACGAGGACCCATGGGTGTGTACGATTGCTACACACTTGTAGGTATTGTTGCAGGCATTGACCTACCATGTAGCGGTGCTTTACTAACAAATGAGGTCCATGACGTGTTTCTCGGCATGCCCATCATTGGGGTAGGCATGGTAGCCGTGGTGTCATCAAGGGAAAGATGAGCTAGATTTGGAAAGGTGAAGCTATCACTTGTGGGCTCAGATTGCACTGAGACCCTTGGAGAAACAACATATGGAGGATCCATCGGACTTATCGAGGGAGTCTCCATTTGCGATAAGGCTGGTTGTTTAGCCTTTCCTGTATCCAAGAATCTCATGAGACCCGTTGAAGGCATGTTGATCCCCTTGTTTTGTCTCTCTAACTCAATGACCCTATGGATGACCTCACTAACTCTTTGTTGTTGATCCTCCACACTAGTAGCACCCATTGTGGATTGTAGGACATCTAACCAACCCACGTGATAGGTGTGACTTGTGTATAGGTCAGTCAGAGTTTTCGTTTGTAGTTTGTACTCCTAGTTCTCATTTAAGAACACTCCATCTAGGATTGAGGTGCTAGGTGCAATGTTGCTTTCTAGGGGATGGCCCTTAGCGGTTGCTAAGTCAGGAGCACTCGATTGCTCTCTTAGCAAGGATATTGACATAGGGTCTTTCTCTTTTAACTCTCTTCGTTGCTTTGCCTTGCATAAGCTCTTGATTTTCTTTTCCCTTGTTGCAAGGATATATGGCTCAACCTCTTGCACTTCAGCAAGGCTTCTACCATCGGGTAATATGACCTCGGAGGGAAATAACTCTGAAGAGTTAGGAGGTGCAGTGAATGAAGTATTCACATGCACATTTTCTAAGGACATAGGGTCTACGTTGGTCACGAATGGAGAATTTACTTCCCCACCTCCCTCATTTACGTCATTAGCTCCATGTTCGGAGCTAGTGGCTTTACTAAAAATTTCCTTCAAGCGGCTAAGCACGCTCGGCCCGGACCGCGGGCCCATGGCATGCATGTATTGGCTTGAGCTATCAGGATTAGGCATTGGGAAACCCTCCATGATGTCGTAGTCAGAGGAAGAGTCACTAGCCGCTATGTTCGGGTCTTGGTTTGTACTACCTTGGGTCCCCGCCAAGGGCCCGGAACCTAAAGTAGGTGGATATTGAGAACTCGCGTAAGTCGAAATTCTCTCTAGTTGCTCCGTCTCTAGCGCACGACCAGAGCGCAGATTCATGTACCTTTGACAACCTACAAGCATCGGCGAATAACCTCGAAGGTTAACCGCTTACTTTTTAGGCATCCGTTTCCACTCGTTTTTTTTTATTAATGTTTTTAACATTTTTAATGTTTTTTAATGATCGGTTTTTTTTATTAAAGTGTGTGATAGCTCAAAACGAGCGTATCACTTAGAGGGTCGCTGTGTGCTTTACAGCACAATTTTCGGGCATCTCAAGTTCCATTGGTCCTCAAAAAATCGATTTTTAGCTACGTATGAAGCTAAAATTCGTAATTTTAAAAGGCGACTGAGACCCAGGCCTGAGCGTGAGCTTGGGCTTGGGTCTCGGAGATATTCCCAATCCTGGTCCTACCTTTAAATTTTATTTTATTTATAATTTTTTTTAATTTTTTAATAAAGGATAAGGTCGTCGCGGCCTACGCAAGATCACGCACACACTCTATCTACCTACTTCTAACTAATACACCTACTGTTACACACTAACACACTCTATTAGCTCTCACAGATCTACTTCCCACTTACTGTACACAGAAAACTAACAACCTTAATACACAGAGAATAAACACAGTACCTTTGAAAACTCCATTAACAAAGAAAACTAACAACCTTAATACACAGAGAATAAACACAGTACCTTTGAAAACTCCATTAACAAAGAAAACTAACAACCTTAATACACAGAGAATAAACACAGTACCTTTGAAAACTCCATTAACAAAAAAAATACACACTATAACACAAAATCCTTCTTCTCAACACACACACCCTCGTTCCTTACCTTTCCTACAATTGAAAATGCACCACAAAAAAAGCACAGAGTGCCATTCAAGCTTAGTGTATGGCATTCCCCGGCAGCGGCGCCAAAAATGTGCACATATGTCACACATGTCAATGCAAGGAACTTGCCGATACACCGTGTGCAAGCCACAAATGGCTCCAAGCACACAACAAGCCTAAACTAGTAAGCTCAAAGATTACGATGGTGTGTCACGCACCGCTCTACGCTTGCTACGTGGAGGATTCCTCGCCGCGAAGAAGAGGGACACGCCGCTACGCCGCGCTCAACCGCCTCGCCGTCGTCTTGCCGCCGCAATGCTCGATCGCACACACACTCTCTCTCTCCCTCTCTCTCTCTTACGTATACACACACACACACAAGGAGATGAAGAAGAAGAAGATGGAGATGGAGCAAGAGCACTCTTCAATTGCACAAATGAGAGAATGAGTGAATTTTAGGTTTAGTTGACTTTTATATGAGCTCACCCCATTCACACTTGGGCGCCCATGCTTAGCCAACCAATCCCTTGAATGTTCCAGTTAGAGTGCGCATCTCATCGGCGATCACTCTTACCCTTTTCCTATTGGACCGACAAGCCCGGTACCTGACTCTACCAAGTAAATAATACAACGTCCATCGTAGGTGATATGGTGTCCATGAGCCGTGAGGATTAACAATTTTATTTTCTTCGTGCATTTTCAGGCTTCAGTCATGGTAGAGACAAAGCTATCACGTTAGCATCGCAAATAATTAGTGATGCTCTTATTTTATCTCTCTATGGAGCTTCAGATGATCATTTTTGTCGGGAATTTGATCCACTTCAGGCAAAGTTTGATGATTTTGTGATTGAGCTTGTGGAGCAGTGCAGGCTGAAGTTATACAGTGCATTCCCTGTTTAATTTGACCCAGCTCTGTGCACTAATGGAGTTATGCACAACACAGTAAAGCAATTATTGGGCCAACTCACCAAAGCATTTGATATATATAGTATGTCATATATTCTTAAGCGCTTGCGTGTATTCCAGAGCCCCATGAGGTTCCCAAGCCCTAGTTTTTGCAAAATGTAAACAAACATCTTGCTAGTGGAAAATTCCCCAAACTCTTAGATAGGCCTAAAATATGGGATTTAAGCCTTTGTTTGAATGGAGCCCATAATGTTGGCTACCATGTTGTACTCGATTCTGTCTTGAGGCATGTTGATGATGAAACAAGTAGCAATATTTTTTGTAGTTGACCGTGTGCAATGTGTGGTGTTATTTCAAACTAGATCTTTAAACTTATTTTTAGTTAAGTCTTTGAAGGTCTTCAAACTAGAGGTTAAAGTATTTCAAGTTGGATCTATAAAATACTTTAAACTATCTCTCTTTTTTAAGTACATATAAACTTCACTCATTAAAGTTTATTGTTTTGCGATTCAGATATGGAATATATTGGTCCTGACCAAAATGCACAACAGCCCGATGATCCTTTTCTTAATCACGCATTGGCACAACAAATTTACAAAAAGGAAGAAATCCGGGTGGCTCAAGGGGATCTTAGGGCTTTGGTTGCGTCCCAAGAGGACAAATTAGAAATTCAAGGGGAGCCACTAAATTACAGGCAGTTAGGCCCAAACCATTTCATATGCAATACATTGTTTTGATTTAGTGGAAATGCTAAGGCATCTTCTCCCTTAAAATTTTTAGATTTACAACACACTGTACTCGTGAGAAATATACTTTCAAGATTTTTCAAGTATACAAATCGCGACCAAATAATAGTCAAGTGGTAATTTACTTTATGCAACAATGCTATTGTTATTATGTATTGCGGCTCAAAGTAGTTTGGATTGATTGTCCCACTACAGGAAATAGGCAATGCTAGTCCAAGCAATTCAGAAGAGATTGCCTATCTCTTCTTTGACTACAAGCCCATATCTTTTTTTAGTATGCACAAAAGAAAATGAAGACCAATTTCTTTCACAGCTCTCACTTGAGGCAGCAAACAGACAATACTCTCACAAACACATGTTGGAGTTCCACTTTTTCTCCACCATACTCCTTCCACCAAATTGGTGCGCTGATCATCTTGATAGGATCTATTTGCCAAGGATCCCCAAACATTCCTTCCCTACTAATATAGGCCGTCTTCTGTGTGTATGCCACCTGTTCATCCATATTGTTTCTAATAGTTGAGTGCACACTTTCTTGAAATCACTAATCACTTCATTGTTTGAAGATTGATCGTGCATCTGAAACTTGGCATCTAAGACAAACCCTACTCCATGTAAAGGAGTATGCAACAACTCCCATCGTCTTTTGACAAACAACATCATCATGGATTTATCCTTTCTTGCATAATATTTACAATCTTTTATGTACGAGTACACTCGTCCAAATATAGAGGCTTCTTTGTCCACTAATCGTATCAGATGAGTGAAGGGCCCTGTGACAATGACAATTTTTCTGTATTTCTCCAAAAAAATAGGAGAGTTCACAAGCTGGTAGCATCTGGAAACAATAGGTTTATACTTGGGATATTTATCAAGCCAAACGTCCCACCTTCTATCTACCACTGTTTTAACAAGGGGGTTGATTTAACCTATTGTAGTGTAGAGAGAACGTAGTACGATGTCGCAAAACTCCTTGACATTGGAGCGACTTGTTAGTTGGGCCTTCCTTTGTTTTTGGGCTCCATTTATGACATCTTACTTCAATTAAAGAAGTAAGGATACAAGCAACAAAAGTGAGAGAGGACTCTACTTCTCATTTTCATGGATGCAAGGGTCCTACAACACAAGCCAAGTTGATAACCCAAAGGTTATGATGGGAGCTAAAATCCTATTATAGACAAATAATGTCTCAACATAATAAGATCTATAAAATATGAATTTTTTTGCCATGTTTAAGAGCCATTAGCTGGCATCCATAAGCTCCTAAACATGATAAGAACTTATCCTTACCTAACAACTAGTTTAGGTGAAAGTTCCTGACTAATTGGATCCACCCATACATAGACATAGTTCCAATTGGATATTAGTCTCCCACTTTCACAACGCACTCACCCATTCCTCTTATTTTCTAGTTACTACCACATTGTTTTACCCCAAACATTTCTTTCTCAAACAAGGTCCAATGAAGAAAACCTTATTTTGAAAATAAATAAAATATCATATTTCATAAGTTTGTTGCTACTTGTGAACCTTATCTATATGACCAAGAGAGCCTTTGTAAAGGTTTTCTTATTCACTAATCATGAAGCTGGCAAAATCTTCCCATTTTACTAATTGATAAGGATACTCACTTACTATGAGATACAAGAGCTGCTAACCACATCTTATTCCCCGCTAGCCATGGTACTTCCTTGCTAACCATGGGATCCTCTTGCTAACCATGAGTTCCATCAAGTAAAAGATCAGGAACCTCCTTATGAAGAGATATCTTTCAATAGTGATCAAACAAATTCACTTAATCTAGGCAATACTTTCCTTTGTTTTCTCGCATGTGTGGAGAAGTGGATTTGAGGTGGAAGTTCTTTCTTTTTGGTGGCATTCCCTTGCTTGATTTTTTGCTCCCTTCAATTCTAATCCCCTTTGGGTTGGGTGGATCCAAGTTTAGGTTTAATTCCCTTTGGGTTCGGTGGCTCCAAGTTCAGCTAGCTTTATCTGTCAGGATGGCTCCCTTGTTAGCCATTTCTCTATGCTTTATTGTTAGATGCTTTGTCTAAGTAGGGTTCTTTGATGTAGTTCTTTTTGGAGTTAATATACTATCTACCACTCACATTTTTTAGTATAAAAAAAAGGTCCAACCCTAGTTGATGTCATGCATACGTGCCTGCTAGCCTCATGCAACAACTTTGAAACCCCATCATACACACGTAGCTGCCTCCTCACTCACCAACCCACTACCTTTTCCTATTTCATTCCAAAACATGCATCTTTTAAGATTTTCCCTATTAAGCCCATTTCCAAAAATAAAATAAATAAAGACAGTATATGGCTATGATTTTGGGGCAAGGAGTTTATTGAGGGGTAGATAACCCTCTTCAAATCAAGAAGTGCAAATGGGGTGCCAGTTGTCCATTGAATTCTTTCGGTATCACTTTTTTTACTTGTAAGCCCAAGGTGGCTTTTTCAAATAAGGCCAGGTGATTAAGTCACTTGGATCAATCCTAACCATAGAGTGGAGCTTAATCAAATGTTGCAAAGTTTTTCTCTTTTTAGTTTGTGAATTTTCATATCTGCAATGACTATTGGTGTATACTAAAGAACATTGACGTCCCTAATTGAGCAACTCTCTTTACACTCACTCTACAACAATACAAACAATTGTTAACAGAGGAGTTTCCAAGAAACATGACATGTGCTGGTAGTAGCTACTCGGAGGGGTCACTATGTATAAATTGTGTATATCACATGTGTTCATGGAATATTTTTAAAACTCGTTATCAGTGAATTTTGGATAAATAAAATACACCCTTTTCTTATTCAATTTTTTTTTCTCAATTCCAATTTATGGTACCCTTTTGTATGTGAAGATGTGAGAGAAAATCAAATTTAATAACCCCTTCTACTACACTCATGTGATAGTCACATAATTTTTAAATGACACCCCCCCCCCCCCCCCCTCCTTCCCTAACTATGAGAGTAGCTAGTAGTGTCAAGAACGACCTAGCAATGAGGCGGACATAGGCATGCATATCAAGGCTTTAATATTTTTCCAAGAGAGTACACTGATTCAGAGATACAAATGTGACACAATTGATACATGCAGTGGTGGATTCATGTACTCGACCATGAAGTCTGCAAGGTGGACTCAATGTTGCGGGAGCAAATCACACCACCTATAAAGTGCATGCAACACTAGCTAGATTAACATAATGTCAATCGAGGACAAAATGAGAGGATAGGCGCATGGAGGCAATCCCTAAATCTTGTCAAGTTGAGACCATCCCACACATCCAACACTTTGGAAGGCCAACTAAACCAAAATCAGGAATCTCCTTGCTCTCAACTACACCACCCAACCCACATACACACAAACGAAAGGAAACTCATTAAACCATATCAGAATTATACGAAACTTAAGGAACACCATCCCCTCACTAGGATACACCTGTCCCAAAGCATCTACACTCAAAATCCTCATTGCAAATCTATCTGCAAAAAACGTGTATAAAGATAGAGCAAGATTTTGGAAGTGCCGAAAACTGAAATCTATGAGTACCTATGTGTAGCTTATGTCACCACGATTCTAACGACTACTTGCAGGCAGAAAATAGACATCCTATGATACACTTACAACAACAAAGCTCATAGATACATTGGTCTACGAGCTCCATTTTGCGTGGAATGCTTTGCGTTATTACGTAGCTCTCTCCGAGCCTATCACAACGGTGTAGTCGGATCTTCAACGCAATGAGCAAGCAGGGAGTGGCGTCGGGATGAAGCTCACGTTCTCTCTCTTTTTCTCTCTCACACACAGTCGATGGTAGCTCAAAAACTTTGATTATGATAAAGTTCTCTTTAAAAAATGACCTAGGTACCTTATATACTAAGGCTACCATAGGTTAAACCAAAATTAGAGTTCAATGGGTCGAATAGCTTTGTATTTACAATCTAGAAGTGCCACCGCACCTGTCTTTTGCAACTAGAATAGCTACTCATTACAAATGATTTTTTTAACCATAATCCGCATCATTTCATAACTCTCTAAGACTTTGCTACAAAAAGTGAGTTATGTCGTACTGTTTTACCCATGGGTCAACTCTTCTCCAAATTCATGTTGTCCTTGACATGACCTGATTGTCAATGTCGGTGTACAGTCTTTGTTGTCATTTTTTCTTTTCTTTTTGTTCCACACTGCTTGCACATTGGCTTTTGGATGCCTTTGTAAATCTCTTACTAGAATGTCTTTTGATGTCCACGACCTTACTATAAATTCAAGAATGACTTACGGCTTTGAGTCTTCATTTGTCTACTCTTCTTCATTTGTCCTGCATCAAGATGATCAAAGTCTCAGTTGCCACTGTTAAATTTTGTGTGCTATGTAAATCATTATATTGCTTCTACTTGATACATGACTTAATTAAAGCCTAGCAAACACCAGTTAATTCCCCAAGTTAGTAGCTTGCTTCAAAAGGGCCTTATCCGACATCATTCGTGATAGATGACCATCTATGAGCTATCATTGTCCATTTGTCCCCCGAAACTCATATATCTGTTTGTAGCAATGGTATCAGATCACTTCTCGTAGTTTGGTTTTAGTGCCTATGGATTTATACTTATGCACGAGTCCTCATTTGTGTAGACCATCTCCCCCATCTCGCAACTGTACAGAGTCAAGTGATTGTGAAACTGCAAATTTGTACAATGAAGGGTACTAAGTTTTCTTTGAGTGTGTGCTAAAACTTTGAATCAAGTTTTTGTTTTTTTTGTATCTGGTACCAAGTCTGAATGTGTGATACTCTAGCAATATTTTTACGATCATACTGATCAACCTACATTATGTAGGTCTATCCAAAGAGAATAGTATTTAGTCTCACTAATTTTGTTTAAAATTCAATCTGCAAAAAAGAAAATAAAAATTGTTGAGCATTGTTGGAAGTCTTCATTTACCGCTTTGTAACAAGAACACTGGCTTGCTATCATTTCCAAGCATATGAGTTACTCATAGGCACATAGTCTCTCTCTCTCTCTAGCGAGTCTCTCTCTTTATCTCTTTGTGTGAGATCGCCTTTACTGTAGGGCTCCATCATTTCAAACCTTGACTCCTCTTTGAATTTCCTCTATCAAATCCTAGTAGATATGTAGGCAAGCATTGACAGCATATGGAATCTCAAAACATGGAGGGTCTCAAATGAGTAAGGCTCCACCAAATACGTATGGAAATTCTAGACTCTTATACACAAGTGCAAAATTGACCCCACATCAATTGTATGAAAAGCTAATCATGTTACGATTAAAGTATTTGTAGCTTTAAAAAATAAAAAAAAGGGGGGCCTCGTCCAGCTTATGTAATGCAATGTTTGTGATTCTTTCTTTTAACACATGCACAACACATTATGAAAGATTCTTTCACTCCTTTTTGCAACCTTGTCAGGCATTATATTCATAGTTACTTTATAAATTTCCTTTGAACAAGTAGAAACTTATAATTGATCATATCCCTAGTAGTTCCAAATTAATACTCACCTACACTACATAGTCTTTGCACGACTCCTTCATCAACTGATGTTATAAAATATCATGAAATGTATCAGTAGGGCTTACAATTTATGACACTTAAAAATTTATAAAAAGTTTCTTCATTCTATCATGTTTAAATGACTTATTCTCATATTTCTCTCATTGGTGATTACATTCAAAGTGATTGAACGTCTATACTTTTGTCTGTAATTTTTTTCTTAATATTATTCACTTGTCTATTTTAAATTACATTAATCAAATGATGATTTTGTTGATGTCCTTCATTTTTTTTAGCATTTGACATTTTTTTTAGCATTTGACAGACTTCTAGCCATTTCTTTGAACCACCTTGAGGTACATAATTTATCAATGTTTTCTAAAGCATTTTAGTTCTCTTTAATGAATCAGTTCCTAAATATATCTATTACTATCATTTGTCTTAAGATCTCGTCATTATGATGCATCTATTATTTGATTGTAATGTAACACACTCGGAGCAATTTGCAACAAGGATAATACCATTGGACCATTCAAAAGGAAAAATATCTTTGCTTCTTTGCAATATTTTCTTATGGCGTGAGAAATTAACCATATTAACGTTGTAGCTTGTACTTACACTAAATACAATTTCTATTGAGAAAATTTATCAACAAGCTATACAGCCACACAAAAGAGCTCATATGCTTTTAGATAGTGAAAAATAGTTTGTAAGTACCTTGGCACTTGAAAATGATCCAATTTTGTGTTAAACAAGTAGTGAATGTTTTGTCTTTTTATGTCTTGTCTAGTCCATCGGTCATATGCACACAGATTTTCCGGTTTAGGCAGTGTGTAAATGCTCATCCTAGTGTAGATTTGCCGATTTAGGTAGCACCAGTTGTCCTATAGCAGATCTGTCGATTTATGTAGCACACTGATAAATAAGACATTTACTATTTTCAACAATATTAAGTGAATATTTGCCGGTTTAGGCAGCACAAGTGTCGATTCATCGATTTACGCAGCACGTCGGGTGTAGATACGCCGATTTAGGCAA
Organism: Adiantum capillus-veneris; assembly: GCF_014529385.1. Lineage (NCBI taxonomy): Eukaryota > Viridiplantae > Streptophyta > Polypodiopsida > Polypodiales > Pteridaceae > Adiantum > Adiantum capillus-veneris. The sequence continues at coordinate 60,222,515 of NC_140950.1, forward strand.
CACCAATCACAAAATCATGTTGCAGTGGCTGGCCACCACTGTCCCTGACATGCCTTTGTTACTCGGGTATATGTTGGCAGATATTTGGATTTGGATTATATTGAGATTTGACAATGAATTTGGATCCGGCATACGATGATTTTTTGTCGCGATAGCTTTATGAAATTGAATTTGATATTGATACAAATTGATTTACTATATTATGAGTGTGACCAATGATATCCTAATTCATCAGGATATGATACATACTACTTATTCTAGTGGTATGGGACACTAGAATATGCAATATGTGGATGACAACAGGCATAAGTACTGTTCTTTGGTTCCTTTAAATTTTCTTTTACTATGTGACATTTTGACACATATTTTTTATCACTGTTTTTGACAAGTATGATTTGCAGATTCTTATCTTTGCAACTGAGGATAGTTTCTTTCTAACAGAGAGGTATTTAATGGAAATGATATTCGTTATTTTATTGTAGTTGCTAGGTGGAAAAAGCTAACCGGGCTATGGAATATGGCACAAGATATACATTTTATGTACATTTTACTATTCAAGTACTCTTTTATGAGATTTGGCCATTTACATCCGGTGAGCCAGTTTGTACTCACTTTGAGGATTTCAAAAATCTATAAGTAAATACGTGCAAGAGGAAAATTCTCACTCTTGCACGGGGGGAGATTGCACCTAGTGCCTGTGTACTTCTTCTCTCCTCTCCTCTCTTCTCTCCTATCGTGCCAGTGTAGCACTCCACTCTAGGAGGTGCATCTGTACATGCTCTCTCCCTCTATCTCGCTCTCTATCTCTCTTTGTTTGTGTATAATTTGATTATATGCTTTCAAGATTCATCAGGTATGCATATTTATGGTGTTTTATCATTTCTATCATGCTATTTGAGGTATTTTGCAGGGATGCCAAGCATCCAGTTGTAGCATTTTGGCTGCCAAACTTGAAATGAATTATACCATGAGCATCCTCTAAACATGTAGAACCAATACTAATGATCAAAATTTGTCTTGACCCTTGGTTGCTTCTGCAGACTTCTATTGTGATAGATGATTGAATTGTCATTTCTGCCTCCCTTTTTCTTTTGTCAGCATTGTTAGTCCCTTTGTTTGTTAGTATTCATTAAGTCACATACAAGATAGAATAATTATAGTATAAAGATCTACTTCATGTACACGGCCTTGTTGTCATGTGAAGTGCCTGATGGGAAACTTTACACTTAATGGGTGCTTTCGTTTAATCGCATCACCGACTTTCTTTGTCCCTGTGGGTTATCCCAGAGTTTTATGACCATTCTGAGTCATTTTTGACCTTATATTGTTGTTGAAGACCGATCAATATTTTTTTCTTACCTCTGACATTATAGTCTTGTTCATATGGATTTTGAGACATACCTTGTGAAGTTTTGTCTCATGTACCTTCTTCTCTTTGTACTGCTCAGGCATCTCTAGATTTTTTTTTCATTTGGATTATAACTTATTATTATGTTCCTATTTTTCTCAAGAAAATCTCAAAAAATAACCAAATAAAACCAAAAATCAACTCATCAAAAACAAAAATCATTCAAATAGAATTCTAAATGCTATGTACATTGTACACATGTCTCTAGGGGCTCAGATATGGCTTTTGTCCTCGTACTTCCCCTGTAACGCTATTATGAGGGCATATACTCTAAATCTTGTCAAAAAATTATCACAATCAAACGCAAAAATTCAATGCAACTCACAAAACATTGCCCTCTAATATTCATAATACTAGGTCCGCATTTAGAATGCCTCCCCCCCTCCTGTTTGGAGTCCTCCTAGAAGACAGGGTATTGTCAAGGGTATGTGTTGTTCTTGGGCAATAAGAAATTGTGCATATGCAAGCCTTGTAATGTAGCCATATTATGCATACACAATCAATGCATGGAAAAAATTTATGATGTGCAAGATCTGGGTATAAGCAATTTTCTTATTGGCATTTGTTGGCCAGGCTTCTTATTCTAAGCAATGTTATGGTCTTTGAAGCTCCTGTGCCATTTGCTTGATTGAAGGTTGTAGAGAGATTTGGACTTACTTATACGTTGGATGCTTCTTTGGATCCCGTTTAGCCTTGTTTTTGGTTGTCGTATTTGGCATTGTTCCTCAGTAGTGTGATCTGGCTTGACTTTTGATATCCATATGTATGCTTGATTAGCTTGTGCTCTGACCAACTTCTTTGGTAGCCACATGCGCTTTGTTCTAATTTCTGGAGTCCACTATGATGACCTTAATAGCTGCGTCTTCTTGACTTTTCTGTGCTGTAAAATCCACTTTGTCTCAAAGGTTTAGCTACTTGTTTGAGATTTGGATTTCCTCTT